>NC_069681.1:55348997-55651611 GCF_023699985.2 Odocoileus virginianus | reverse complement strand
AAGAAACAGACAGCTGGAATTCTGTCCCCAACAGAAGGAAAGATTTTTAAGCCCCTGTTTATTTTACACTTGAAAAGGATTCATCCTGAAAACTGCCAAGCTGTAAAGATGCTCTTAGGGATTTTGGCAAGATGTACACAAAAGAAAGCCTTGGTTAGCTACTGAACTGTGGCCCCCTGGGACCACAGGAGTCTCCAGGTCCACGGCACAAGGTTTTTGGTTAGATAATAAGGCTGAATGACATTCTTTTTAGAGTCCCTTTACCCTGGATGAGAGCATCGTGCTAAGCGATCCTCAAGGACTCAGCAGACTATAGAAACACACAGACCAGAAAAAACTCACAACACACTTTCGTGATTTCGAAAGGCTAGAGGAGATGATTACCTGCCCAAGGGAGTTTAGCATCAGTCCTGTTCCGTCAACATCCCTTCTGTTAAACACTGCATTTCTCATTGCCGTGCCTTTCCTGCTTTGTCACAGCTTTATTTTAGTCCCTAAGTAATTCTACCAGGGGCACTGAATAAATACTCATCGGTCTCTCAGGAAAATGGAGATTCTGTTTGGCAGTTAGAGTTTGTCCATCTTGCAGGGTTTATGTGAGGTCTCTCATGTGGGCTGAGTGCCTAGCTTAGATCCCGCCATATAAGAAGAAAATATGGCGTCTATCCCCAACTACACAGAAAATTGTGGCTTTAGCTACAAAAGTGTTTATCAAAAAGCCACTTTGCTATTACAAATATCTGGTAAACCCTTCCCTGTTTTCACTCCCCTCTGTACTTCCTTCCCTTCTGATGCTTCTCCAGAACTACATTTATCACAAGAATTCAGAAATTTAGTAGATTACACTAAAAAAGAAAAAATTTAATGGTAATCAAAACACCACTCAAAACATTCTTTGGCTGGCCCCGAGGTTATTATTTACCAGCATACTGCTTCTAATGCTTCACAAAGACTAAAAACTGTTTCTCGTCATCAGTAAGAAGACTTAAGTTCTTTCCCAGAAACAGCTTAAAGTTCTTCCCCAACTTGGCCAGCTGCACTTGGATTCAGGGTTTCCGCCCTACAAAGAATGTAGCTGCGTCCAAGTGGCATGAGTCACTGAATTCTAAGCAGGGGAGTTTTCATCTCTTTAAGAGGGGCAACGGTGAGTTGTTTTTTATGGTGAAATAATGCTTAAAGTGGACCAGGACTCGAGCCGGCCCATCTCATAGCTTTTTTCCATGACTGGGAGCTGTAAAAGGAAAAACTGATGAGAGAGAAAGAGAATATTTGAACTCTGGCTGTGGCCCAATCAACTTTGCAGATTTATCAAGTAATCTTAGCCAAGAACAAAGGTCCTTTGAGCGACAGTATGGACGGTATGGTGGGCCACAGTCCATGGGGTCACAAAGAGTCGGGCATGACTGAGTGTCTGAGCACAGCACGTGGAAAATTAAGCCCCTCTGGGATGCCCGCTAAGGGTTTGCTGGCTGTCTGTAGGGAGTCCCGGAGTCTGCTAAGTCCTTGAGGATTTCTTAGCACAGTGCTCTCAAGTCCTGCCGCCCTATTTGCTGCTGAGAGCTCCATAGATAGACTGCATCCCAGCTCCACCTTCTTTGGACTTTTATCTGGAGAGCTCAGCCATTGTTTCTGAGATTTGCAACAGTTCATCATGAGTCGAACATCATTTACATAAAGATGAGTTTTTATTCATGGAAAGAAAAAGTTTTCAGATGGACTTATGATTATATGACTCATGCAGGCTTTTTTTTTTAATAGCTGAGGATGGATCCATTTAATTTTACCTATAGTCTTCCATACAATATTTCGTGGAATCATCACACCTAATTTGAGAAAGATAAAGTAGATAATATCAGTTCTATTTGATAGAATCATATAACAGGCATGCAGCTAACACCTACTAGGATGTGAGCTGCTCTGCTAGAAGCTTTGGGAAATAAAAAGCTGAGTAATGCATAGTCCCCACTCTCTGATAGCTCATAATCAAGAGGCAAGACAAAGCAAAGGCACGTGTAACCACAACACAAAGTGGGCTGTGAAAAGCTTTTGGTTATTTTCCATAGACTAATGGAAAAGCATCGAAGGACTGCATGCAGGAGAGTGACATGATTGTAACTGCATTTTACAAAGATCACCTGGCCAGGAGGATAGAGAACAGATTTAAAGGGAAGAACTGAAGCAAAAAGCATTAGGAGGTTATGGCAACAATTGAGGTAAAATACAAAGGAGACTCAACTTAGCACATGGAATACAGAGGAAATGCATGAAAAGACTTTAATCAGAAGAAATTAATAGGACGGGGTGGCAAAGGATCAACCAATGAGGGATGCTGAGGGAATGGAAAAAGGAACAGCTAGACTCCTGCCTTCAGCTGCTGGGTGGGAAGGAGCGTGTACACTGCAGGAGGACATGGCCATGAGAAGGGCATTCAGGCCAAGCTGAGACAAAAGATCCAGGGGAGCCCCAGGGAACCGTGCCACCCACGACAGTGTGGGGTACCTGCAGTAGCTTCACAGCAGACCAGGGGAAGGCAGGCTCTGGGCCATGGATGCCAAGCACAGAGTTGGACTTTAATTCAGTGAGCTGGGGAGAGGCTTGAAAGCAGGAGAAAAATAACACTGAAGCAGTTCCCCCTCTAAAACTAGTCTAATCAACAAACAGACAAAGATTCCCAAAGGTGAAGTGGTAGGAAGACACCTAGTTAGTGTCAGAGACAAAATTAAAAGGCAAGACTTTGGACTCCTGGTCCATACTGTGCAAGGACAAGGAACCCTGCATGCTTCTCAGAATTCTGTGTCCTCCTCTATCCAAGAAGTCTTTCTCCCTGAGGGTTGGATGATTTGAGAGAATAGCATTGAAACATGTATATTACCATATGTGAAATAGATGACCAGTCCAAGTTCAATGCATGAAACAAGGCACTCAAAACTGGTGCACTGGGACAACCCAGAGGAATGAAATGGCTCCCCACCACCTCCGGATGTGGGAGGGGGGTTCGGGATGGGGAACACATGTACACCCATGGCTGATTCATGTTGATGTATAGCAAAAACCAGCACAATATTGTAAAGTAATTAGCTTCCAATTATAATAAATAAATAAAGTTTTAAAATATATAAGAAATACCAAGTAAGAAAAAAAAAGAAGTCCTTCTCCTTTAATCAATCCCAGCCATGATATTTAGCTTGGACTAGAACATTTAGCACATTAAGAAAGCAAATGGCTACTTCCACTATTTTTTGGTAACAGCCAAAGAGCCCAGTCCAGTGTTCTAATCAAAAAAAAATCTCAAAAATACTGGTGATTATAAATGCAGATAATGGCAATGCTCTTTAAGACTCTTTCAAAGTGGGAATAAAAAGGGTAGAAAGACACTTCAAAAATAATAAAAAATAGCTTCCAAACACACATTAATATAGTTTCTGTTGTTCAACTATTAAGTTGTGTCTGACTCTTTGCAACCTCAAAGACTGCAGCACACCAGGCTTCCCTGTCCTTCACCATCTCCTGGAGTTTGCTCCAACTTATGTCCATTGAGTCAGTGATGCCATCCAACCATCTCATCCTCTGCTGCCCCCTTCTCCTTTTACCTTCAATCTTTCCCAGCAGCAGGGTCTTTTCCAATGAGTTGGCTCTTCACATCAAATGGCCATAGTATGACAGCAATAATAAGAGATATGTTTTACTGAGGCTTTATTCTGATAGCAGTTATTCAATGCATTATTTTGTGTTGTCTCTGCTGCTGCTAAGTAGTTGTCTCTATTTGATAGATGAAAACACAGACAGAAAGTTTGCATAATTTGCTGGCTGTCATGTAGTAAATGGTGGAGTCAGAATTTAAGCTTAAGGGAACCCTCCTATACTGTTGGTGGTGATGGAAATTGGTGCAGCTGCTATGGAGAACAGTATGGAGTTTCCTTAAAAAACTAAAAAATAGAGTCATATGATCCAGCAATCCCAATCCTGAGCATATATCCAGAAAAGTAAAAATTTTTATTAGAAGAGACGCACCCCAATGTTCATAGCAGCACGATTTACAATAGCCAAGATGGGGAAGCAACCTAAATGTCCAACAACAGATGAATGAATAAAAAATAAGTGCTGCTGCTGCTAAGTCTCTTCAGTCGTGTCCGACTCTGTGCGACCCCATAGACGGCAGCCCACCAGGCTCCCCGTCCCTGGGATTCTCCAGGCAAGAACACTGGAGTGGGTTGCCATTTCCTTCTCCAATGCATGAAAGTGAAAAGTGAAAGTGAAGTTGCTCAGTCATGTCCAACTCTTCGAAACCCCATGGACTACAGCCTACCAGGCTCCTCTGTCCATGGGATTTTCCAGGCAAGAGTACTGGAGTGGGCTGCCATTGCCTTCTCTGAAGAATAAGTGATATATAGATACATACAGATATATAGCTATAGATACTATATATATATATATTATTCAGTCATAAAAAAGATGAAATAATTTCATCTGTAGCACCATGAATGGACCTAGAAACTACCCTGCAAAAGTGAAATAAGTCAGACAGAGAAAGACAAATATTATATAATATCACTTACATGTGAAATCTAAAAATAGTGCAATTGCACTTATTTATAAAACTGAAACAGATTCATAGACATAGAAAATAAAGTATTGTTACCAAAAGGGAAAGGGGGAGGGATAAATTAGGAGTATGAATTAATCAATGCACACTATCATATATAAAATAAACAATAAGCATTCACTATATATAACAGGGAACTGTAGTCAATATTTTGTAATAAACTATAATGGAAAAGAATTTTTTAAAAATAATATAAATGTATAGCTATATAATATATATGTGTAACCATATCACTTTGCTATATACCTGAAACTAACACAATATTGTAAATAAACTACACTTCAATAAGAAAAAAAAAATAATTTAAGCCCAGTTCTAACTCTAAAATCCAGCTTCTAAATAGTCTACTATTCTGCCTTCAAAGTAGTTGGCTAGAGAGAGTTCAAAAAAATCTAGAGAGCAGCAAGTTTTTTGCTTTGCTTCTGTTTTAATCAGGACAACAAACAATGCTTTTCATGGGGCTGTACAGGCCTTTATAGCAGACAGTTGTCTTTTACTCAGAACCACAGTAAGAATCTACCAGCTCAGAAAAAATGGGGAAGAAAAGTTTCCCAATTGCAGCAAAACTGTTCAGGAAGAACAAGTCCTACTACCCAGGAAATAAAGCTTGAGGAGGGCAGAATGAGAGGTGAGTGGACTGTCATTAACTCCATTTGTCTTAAATAAGCACTTTGATGAACCAAAACAATCATGAAACCTCAATACACCAACTTACAGTCAGCAGATGCGTTTCAGGCAGACGTGAGCTTGCGTGCATGCATGCGCTCATAGTTCCTCCAGAAGTTGAGGGGAAGCCCTGGAAATCCAACAGCAAAGGTCAGGCTGAAGCAGTGGATGTTCCGGTGGCCTTCCCAGAGCTATTATTTTCATGACAAAAAGTGCTGGGCATTGGTTCTCCCTTTTTATTAAGGCCCTTGGGTATATTTATTTTTTATGGTTGTATTATTTGCTAAAGTAAATTTAAGAGAGAAATTCTATGAGAGCAAAAGGATGAGTTTTTTAAACAAATATTTTGTAATATAACTTTACCTCAACAGCTCTCTTTACCATGTTTATTCATGAGCAGGCGGTGAATTTTAAATCTGCTCCTTCTGTAATCCATCTCTTGAGAAGAATGAAAGTTAAGCTTGATGAGAGAGAAGGCTCACAGGAGAAAATTTCTTATGCTGTGCTAAGCAGTCATCCTAGTTGAGAAGGGATTATGGGCAAGAGGAGCCATAAAAAATAGCATGAGCAAAGTAGCCTGTGGGAAAGGAAAAAGAAAGAAGCAGAGTGATAGAAGAAGATAAAAGCAAGATGATGAGGACCAGCAAAAACTGATTCTTTTACATGTACTGATCCTTTTTTTCCAACATTGCTTCACCTAATATTATCAGTTTCATAGTACCGTCTGGATTATATCAAAAGTGTTGGCCCACTGCAGCATCAAATTTGGCAGCCATGTGTTCAATCCCATTAGCAGCAAAGCAATTAATTATATACGACTATTTCAAGGGTGGCTCAGGTGGTAGAGAATCTGCCTGCAATGCAAGAGACCTGGGTTTGATCCCTGGGTTGGGAAGATCCCCTGGAGAAGGGAATAGCAACCCACTCTAGTATTCCTGCCTGGAGAATTTCATGGAAACAGAGGAGCCCGATGGGCTACAGTCCATGGGATCGCAAAGAGTCAGGCACAATTGAGCAACTAATGTTTTCACTTTCATACTCCCAAATAAACAAATGCTGATTCAGAGAATGGATGTAGACAGAAGGAAAGGATGCCAATAAAAAGAGGTGGGGAGGAATGGGGGGGAGGGGGATCACTCAGAAGCACAAGACGTGATTCTTTATGAAAGAAAGTGCATGTTTAAATGTAAACATTGATGCAAAGAACAGATAAAGCAATTAAAGTAGTTTAAGAAAAAAGAAATGAACAGTTAATCTCAAAGATGTTATTACTATAGCTATTCAAAACTAAAATTAAATAGATATGATGTACACTGAAACTAAATATTAATATATTCAAAAAAGAGAAAATGGGGAATATAAACTAAAGCCACAGATAATCTCAATAATGTACTGACTAAAATACTGTAAATCTAGATGAATACTTAAAGGCAATTTAGTCAAGAATGAAAAAAAGAAAGTGAAAGTGTTAGTCACTTAGTTGTGTCCAACTCTTTGAGATCCATGGACTGTAGCCCACCAGGCTCCTCTGTCCATGGGACTCTTCAGGCAAGAATATTGGAGTGGGTAGACATTCCCTTCTCAGGGGATCTTCCTGACCTGGGTCTCCTGCATGGCAGGCAGATTCTTTACAGTCTCAAACCTAAATGAAAAGTTATTTATTTGCATGACAGAATTATCTGAGAGCTTATGAATACCACTGATCATGTTTTACAAATGAGACAAATGTCTTTAACAGAAAAACAAAAGATTTTTGCACTTAGTATGTCAAATGAATTGTTAAAAAAATTTTAAAGGACTTGGTCTAGGATCACCAAAAATATTACAAGAAATTATCTACCTATCTCCTTCTTTCCTGGTTTTTTCTATAAATAGTAATTTTACTTTGGAAAACTTGGGGAGGATTTACTATTGAATCATAGATCTGGAAATAATCTCAAGAAGTTGTCTAAAAACCTACATTCTTCCAGACAGTAATGATTTCAAACTAGGCAACGTATTCTTATTTAAACTTTTCTTACAAGGCTCAGAAAAGGAGATGCTACAATCAGCCTTGAAAATGCCCATTGGTCAATTCCCAACAACCTCAAAAGACTGTTTTTAACTCTAACATGGAACAACAAAAATAATCAAGTTCTGGAAAAGACATTTTCCTAAATATGATTACCTTTGGGGTAGTGCGTTGCTTTCCTCTTATGACTAAAGAGTATAAACTAAATTATTTTAGCCTATTTTGCTAAAATAAGAAAAAAAAATAGGTTGAGAGGCCAGGCAGACAAAGGAAGAGCCTGGCAAAGACCCAAACAAGCAACAATCTAGCTCCAAGGAGACCCCATGTCCACTATGGGCAAACTATGACATGGCTGGCCCACTGGGTGAATCACAACAGCTTATCTATCTGGAAGTGACGATGCAGAAGTAATCAACTTCTGTGCACTATTTGCAGTTGGAGTCTTCAGTCCTAACCTTGGAAAAGGCCCTCCACATTCCCACTTCCTTGTAACAAAAATGAAAAGCTAAAAGAAATTTTCCTCCCTTCTTAATCGAGGTCCCTAATTTCAGCTTGTTGTGGAAGTCACCGCCTCAACAACCACAGCGCCCCCTTCTGGATCCTCCCCATCTCCTTTCACTGCTGGGCTGCTAAGTCGCTTCAGTCGTGTCTGACTCTGTGCGACCCCATAGACGGCAGCCCACCAGGCTCCCCCATCCCTGGGATTCTCCAGGTAAGAACACTGGAGTGGGTTGCCATTTCCTTCTCCAATGCATGAAAGTGAAAGCGAAGTCGCTCAATCTTGTCCGACTCCTAGCGACCCCATGGACCGCAGCCTACCTGGCTCCTCCATCCATGGGATTTTCCAGGCAAGAGTACTGGAGTGGGGTGCCATTGCCTTCTGCGACCCACACTCTGCCTCTTTTTAAAGTTCTACTCCAGATCTTCACATCCACGATTAAACAGGAACTACCTTGCATTTCCTGTGCCACTTGTTGCTGAATATAGCACAAAAGCACTTTTGCTCAGCTTGACAACTTAGAGAAACCCACAAAAATATCTAAAAATACAGAGGAAAAACTCCCACTTCTGCAAAACATGAGCAGTATCACAACCACAAACCACACATCCGAGAGCCAACCTGCCAGGCACCGTGCAATCTGGACTGAGTCAGGTAACTGCCTACATGCACAGTTTCTCTGACATTAGGTGGGATTAAGGCATCCCCCACAGTAAGTGAAGGTCACAGCCAGTAATCTCTGAACTGAAAGATTCAAGAACCATGTGTTCTTGACATGAGAGCAGATGATGACAGCGGCAGGGAATGCTCCCTGATAGTCGGAGAGCGATATCCCAAAACTGGAGAAAGGAGAAGGAGCTCAAAGCGAAAACACGCCACCTTACCTTTTCTATGGGATGATCTAGCCTCTGACCCAAGAGAAACAGGCAGAAGTGAAGCAGAGTGGAGGGAGGAGAGGAAACAGTGATGGGCAGAGGACAGTGAGCCCGTGATCCAAATGACTTTGCTGTTCACTATACTATTGTCTATACAGGGGAAAAAACACAGGAAAATTGTGTCCCTAGGCAAAAAGGGAGTGTCAACTTTGGGAAGAGAGAAAGTCTCCAAGACAAGAAACCCTAAGGGGGTCAGTGGGTATCCATGACTTCCTCCACCACTGCTCCCCATTCAGTGTTACCCTCCAACACCCATTCTCTACATACACACAAACACACGCACATACGCACCAGGACCCGGAGTAAGGTGAGGCAAGTAAGGAGCTCAGGGAGCCCCCGAAAGTCTGTTGTTCTTGAATTGTGCACCCCAGGCGCTTTGCTTGTCTCACCTCCACCTCAGTTCTGACATACAAATGCATCAGTGTCTCAGTAAACCGTTGGCGCTATTCAAATATGAGGAATGAGTAGGGGAAAGAGAGAAAATGAAGGTAAGAGACAAACAGCTCTCCTTGGCCTCAGAAAAGACAAAATCATCAGGAGGGGAGGAAGGGAGTGGAGGGAGGGGGTGTAAGCCCAAAGCGGGGGGAAAACAGTACAAAGAAGAGCTTGTCAAATTATAGAAGAATATCATATGCAAGAAAGCAGAGCACAGAAAACAAATGGAAGAGGAAAATAACATTTCAGGGGTAGCTGCTATACCGAAGAAATTAAGAAAATGGAATAAGAACAACTGAAAATATCCGCAGGGACATAATAAATAGTCTTGAGAAAATTAAACAAAATGAGATGGAAAAGAGGAATAATATACATAAAATGTCTAGAAAAAGTGATATGAAGATAGATTTTAAAATGAACATATACATAATTGTTGTGAAGACAGAACAGAAAAATGGAATAGAAGAAAATGTGCAAAGATATCCTAGAAAAATAAATAAATTTTCTTGAACTAGATCCTTTTAGGTACAAATTATCAGAGTAAAACATGCAGTTGTAAAAACATTATCAGTAGGATCAATGGCAGTGTACACCGTGGCAAAGTACCTGACTGCCATTAAAAATTAACAAACATTGTTTAAAACTAGGCATAAAAAGCAAGTAACTAATCAGATAAATCCCAAATTTATTCACAAAATTTATCAATTCCAGAAAATAATTATCATCTTAGGAGTCAGTTTGGGCAAGAACTTGGAAACTCTATAACCCATAAGATCTAAAAGGAAAGAAATATAAAAAACTGGGAATTCCCTGGCAGTCCAATGGTTAGGACTTGCTACATTCACTTCCTTGGGCCCAGGTTTGATCCCTGATCAGGAAACTAAGACCCCACAAGTTGCCCCCACCCAAAAATAATTAATTAATTTAAAGATTTTTCTAAATATTGAAAGGTAAGATCCAGTCAACATAAAAGTGAACCAAAATAAATTACTTTGGAAAGAACAGACAGGTGGTAAACATTGAATCAGTGTGTACATAGAGCTATGCATGAACATATATCTCAAAAATCTTGAAAATAGAATTATAATATGAATAATTTTCAAAACTGCCATCCAGGTAAAAGCTGGAGGGAGGAAGTGTGCTAATTTTCTAATATTCAGAGCAAGGAGTCAATAGATACTATCCAAAATTTAAATCTGTAGTTTTTTAAAAAACGACTACATTCTCTGTATCCTCTTAGATCTGTATCTCAAGATTCCTTGAGAGCCAATTTGCCTTACAGTGAAAATTTATCTGAACTTCAGCAGTACTTCATTTCAATTCTGTTTCTTCTTTTTTTTTTTTGGTTAAATTATTAACAAGATAAAATTTAATGCATATCACTTTCAAGTAGCATATGGAGAATAACTCCATTTTTTTATAAGTATGTATATCTCTATGTATCTATCTTTCTAATATATATAGAAAGGTATCTGAAATAACTATACATTATTTCTGGTAGGAAACTGAAGATATTTATAATCATTGCAGTTTTATACTTTTCAGCATTGTGTGATATTTTATGGTGAGCAAGTATGATTTTTTTTAAGATAATGTCAATATTTTTTATGTGACTGGTGGCTTCATCGGTACAGAATCTATTGGCAATGCAGGAGACCTGGCTTCAACCCCTGGGTGGGGGAGATCCCTTGGAGGAGGGCATGACAACCCACTCTAGTATTCTTGCCTGGAGAATCCCCATGGATAGAGGAGCCTGGCAGGCTACCATCCATGGGGTCCCAAAGAGTCGGACACGACTGAGCGACTAAGCACCCAAAGAGAAAGAAACAGGAGGAGGGCGAGAAAAGAAGGGAGGGAGGTGTGGAAAGCAAGAAAATTTTCACCGCATACACTCAAGCCAAGTGCAGTCTTTGAGGAAAATATGACTAAGCCGCATTAAACAATTAGTGGGAGGAACACTTCACTTGGGATGGAGTCCCAGGCAGAAGAGCAATAGTGATGGGCAGGAAGAGAGTATAGTAAGCAGAGTTCTGCTGTTGCCCTCTCTCTATCAAAGAGCCCAGGAGTGCTTGTCCGCTTATCTCTCTTTCCCAACAAATACAACCAATTGTACATCATTTTGCTCTGATAATAGGTGCCAATGGAAAACAATGCATCCTCATGTTGTTCATCCCTCCCCTTGAAATATGCCCTTGGTTAGCCTGTTGGTGGACATAATGCCTTAATATAAAGCGCAAATTCTAAAGGTGAGAATTTTGTCAAATCAGTGCTAGGCAGTGGCAGAGACTTTGTCAGGAGAATTTCAGTTGAATTAAGCTTCTCAGGCTGCTACTGCTGCTGCTGCTGCTAAGTAGCCTCAGTCGTGTCCGACTCTGTGAGACTCCATGGACTGCAGCCTACCAGGCTCCTCCATCCATGGGATTTTCCAGGCAAGAATACTGGAGTGGGTTGCCATTTCCTTCTCCAGTGCATGAAAGTGAAAAGTGAAAGTGAAGTCGCTCAGTCGTGTCCGACTCTTCGTGACCCCATAGACTGCAGCCCACCAGGCTCCTCTGTCCATGGGATTTTCCAGGCAAGAGGACTGGAGTGGGGTGCCATTGTCACTTCTCAGGCTAGTACTTATCAACTGTTTATCTATACCATCCTACCAGAAACAAAACTCTTTAATTCACAGTGGGACTTTTTGATGGTGAGGTTCTGACATGAGGACATTTGTGACTTTTCCTCCATTCAGAAATATTACTCCACACCTGAGCAGTTCAGGAGAGGATGAGTTGCAGGAATGGGATTAACTCATGACTGGAAAGGATCCAGGATAAGGTACGCAGAGATGGAGTGGGGTATCTACTGCACGCATCGTATAGTGATTTCTTTTTAAGATGGAAATTAACACTCATTTTGAAGGTCACTCTTGGCCTATTCAAAAGATAACTGTTTGACTCTTCATGCTTAAATGGCTTTCTGTGTTCCTCTGCCTGTGCTGGCTGAGAGAGGATCTTGGCAGACTGGAAATTGCTCTGGGGTGAGCGGAGACGCTCAATGACTGGGGGTGAGGAGTAGATGGAGAAATACTGTGCAGTAAGAGGATTCTGAGATGTGTTCCACAATCCTTCGGAAGCTCCCCAGAAGCACTGACAGCCAGTTCCTCATAGCCCCAGTTCACTCATTACCACAGTTTTCACTGGTTTTCCTTCCTTCTTTGTCTCACAACCCCACCATCTCACAGTGCTTTCTGGGACCTCATGCCAAAGAAACTACTGGTACTCAAACCCTTATCTCAGGTTCAGTTTTTAGCAGAAATCATGTATGTTAATCATCTCAGGTTGCCATAACAAAATAGCACGGACTGAGTGGCTTAAACAACAGGTATTTATTTTCTCACAGTTCTGGAAGCTAGAAGTCCAAGATCATGGTGTTGTGAAGGCTGGTTCTAGTGATGCATCTCCTCCTGGTTTGTAGATGGCCATCTTTCTGCCGTGTCCTCACATGGCCTCTCCTCTGTGTACTGGCAGAGAGAGCTGATATCACCACCTCTTCTTACAAGGATACTAGTCCTATTGGATTAATCCCTACCCTTATGATTCACTCAATCTTTATGACCTTCTCAGAGGCTCTGTCTCCAAATACAGTCATGTTGGGAGTTGAAGCTTCAACATATGAATTGGTGGAAGGAGAAGACACAGTTCAGTCCATTAAGACATCCTGAGATGGGACTTTCCAGGAGGGAGACATCAATTCCAAGATGCTTCTGCAGGGACTCTCCATCACAAGCATGAGAGCCGCTTAACCTGAGTCAAGAGAAAGATAGGTAAGTTGTCCCCTTGTCTGGCTACAGGCTTAACCAGGTTTCAACGGGTGTTACCATCAGAAGCTGCAGGTGAAGTTTCAGAATGGCAGGACATCATGACCTTGAGATTTCCAGCTCTTCTTATCATCTTAGTTGAGATGAGTAGCAACCAATAGTGGCAGTAGAGAGTGTAGGATTTCAATATACTCTCACAGAAGGGAGGAGCTGACAATTTCTCAAAAGAAATCTCACAGTCTTGAAAGTCAAGTTATAGAAACCTTACACTTGACTCCAAACCCCAGACACCCAATAAATGAAAGACATAGTTTAAAAAATTATTTACAGTCCTTACATATTTTTTCCTAAGTGACAGAACCACAGTTTCCTCTTCTGCAAAACAGCAATAATAATGCTGAATTGCAGGGATGTGATGAATAAATGAGATCACACATGTAAAGTGTTTAGCCTAGTGCGTGGCACTCCATAAGTATGACTTCCCTTTCCCCTTCCACAAATATGAGCATCCTTCCTCCATCCCAGGAAACTGGGACATATACTTGTCTCTGGCTTCACTCCAGGACATCAGTCACACTTATTTTGCTATTGTCATTACTAGTTTTTAAAAACCACCTCTCGGTTCTTGTGTTTCCAATCAAATCATGTTAAATGAAAACAAAATCTCTTTTTCATGGATTCCTTAAGCCTTCTGGTTTCTACCAATGTAAAATGCTGGATGCAAATCTATCTTTAACTGATTTTTTAAAAACCAAGCTTACTTTAAATATGTTATCACTATGGTTGATCCATCAGCTTCCTAGATTGAAACAAGGAATATCACAAGTGCCTACTTCTAGAGCTTGGAGGTTGGGAGTAGACCAGATAATACATCTTTCACCAAAGGAGAGTTCTATTTCATAGGAAAGAAGAGATAAAGCTATTTCCATTGCTTCTTCTCTTACTTATTCAATATGCTTTGTTTCTGTAAGTCAAGTTCCTTTTCAACTTCTAGTTCTTTGATCTGTAAGCATCCAAAGAACATCTGTTTTTCTTCCTCTCCCATTTCCATGGTTCAAATTCCATCTTACAGTGATTCCTCTCCTTTCCTCTCAGTACATCTATGTATTTCTCATACCACTTCTCTCACTTTCCCAAGCCTACACTTGCCATTTCTTTTCTTCCTATATGCTACAACAAAGCCATCACAGGAAAGGATGTCTATGATGCCTTTTTTGTGACAGAACACTGAAAGCCCCCATGACAGTCAGGTCCTCAGATAGCACACAGGTCCCAACTGATGCTCACACCATGCTCAGGGCTTACTGAGAGGGTCTGTAGCTTTTAGGGGCTTCCCTGGTGGCTCAGTGGTAAAGAATCTGCCTGCAGTGAGGGAGAGATGGGTTTGATCCCTGGGTCAGAAGATCCCCTGGAGTAGGGAATGGCCACCTACTCCAGTATTCTTGCCTGGAGAATTCCATGGACAGAGGAGCCTGGTGGGGTCCATGGGGTCAGAAAGAGTCGGACACGACTGAACAACTAACACTAACTATAGCTTTTTTAAGTGTTCTTTGACAACCTCCACAAAGGATTCCCAGGTGGCGCTAGTGGTAAAGAACCTGCCTGCCAATGCAGGAGACATGAGAGACGTGGGTTTGGTCCCTGGGTAGGGAAGATCCCGTGGAGAAAGAAATGGCAACCCACTCTGGTATTCTTGCCTGGAGAACCCCACAGACAGAGGAGTCTGGTGGGCTAGTCCATAGGGTCACAAAGAGTCAGTCGGACATGACTAAAGCAACTTACCGTGCACAAATGCTTTGACCTTCACCTTCTCAACTTCTCTAAAGTTAACAAGAGGAAAGCTCTTGTGATCCCAGTGGAAAAGCAGTGCAAGTCTGGTGTCAATAAACAAATTCCCTCATGAGCTGACCAAACAAAATATTCATCCCCAACTTGCTGGGTGCTTCTCCCTGCTACCCGATGTTCCAGTGCAGATTTGCAGACTTCCCTGTTGGCCACCAGGGACCTCAGCCTCATAACTCACAGCACACAGGAGGCAGGGGAACCCACAACAAAAAGTGGGTTCACATCCTTAAGCCATCAGAAAGGCTCAGTGCAGACCTCCATCAGCAACCCAGTAACATCCTGCCTTTATGTCAACTAGCAACGTGGAACTCTTCCCATTCCTCATGCACAGACCACAGATCCCCTCTGCCCCACACTCTCATCCAGTAAAAGAATTCTGTCATTTTCCAGAAGTTTAGACACTCAACCTCTGCTGGACTATTTCTAGAAGGCAGCAAACCCAACAAGCCTGGAGGGACGATGTGGACAAAGTTTGCTCCCTCTTTCACATCTCATTTTAATCTCTTCTTCTGCAAAATAAACAGTCCAAGGCCCTTCTCTCATTCCCAGTTTGTGGTTACTTCACTTCCTTAGTTGCCCTATTCTTATTACATTTGGGTATCAAACCTAGTTTCACTAAGGGTGTTTACCGTCATCACCAAGGGTGTTTACAATTCTAGTTAATATTATTGATAATGTTATTGACACAGTATTACAGATAATGTATTATTTATCACTTGTCTCTATAATGGGAGGCAAATGCCTGGGTCTTTCTCTAGGAGTGATTATTTACTTTCCTCATTACATACTGAAGCACATAGTAACCACCACTTAGCTGCTACTTTCTGATTTTTCTCAAATAGTTGGAGAAGGAGTTTTGAAAAAAAAAAAATCACATCCATTTTCTTTCAAAATGAAAACATAGCTTCTAAAAATCAAATTATTTCCCACGTATTTTTAAAAATTTAATATGATACCATTCCCAGAAAGAACCATCAACGAGAACTAAAGAGCAGTGAGATTTAATTCAATGAGGACTGGAGGGAAATGCATGTTAAAATACGTGGAAAATCTATGTGACACTAAAGAGGATCACACTGAGTCGAGATGAATATAGAAGCCAAATTTAAAAAAAATTCTGAGTTTGTGTCTATAAACTAAAATGCTGCTAAATATGTCGATATTATAGAAAGCAGCAAACCAAGGCCGCTGTCCTGCTTCCTATATGAAGTGGGCAAATATTAAGAAGACACTGGGAGGTCATTATACTTTAGAATCACTGCATAGCAGGCTAAGAATAGCTTAGCAGGGAAGGAGAAATGGAAGGCAAGAGGAGAAAAAAGGAAAAGAAGGATTAAATCCGTAACAGAACAAGCCAAGCCTACTTGCCTCTACAAATACCATTTCTGCCAAGAGAATAGAGGATGAGAATAGTCTTTCATCTTCAATAATCCATCTAACAACCTCTCATGTAGCTACTATAATGATTTATGCAGTAATTTGTAGAAACCATCCTTATCTATATTATCTAATGTGGATTTGAAAAAAGAACATCACATATATACCCTAAAATAAGAAAACTTTAAGAGACGTAAGCACACATCCAAAGCTACTATTAAAGAGAGAGGGGTAAAAAGAAAGAATTGTTCTTTCCTGACATCAAAATGTGGCAGGTTTAAAACCAGGAGGGAAGTTATCTATGGGTTTGTGCTGTTTTGTTTTGTTTAGATGATGGAATCTGCTGAGAGACTTTTAGAAATGGAAAGAAAAACTACTGCAGATGCAGCTGAGACAACATGACGAGCTGTCTTTCCTGAATTCCAAACAGCAGCAGATAAAAAGCAGAGAGTAAACTAAAAGGTCATCTCACACTCGTGGCCTTCTGGGTTTGGGGTTTTCCTTTTTCCTTTGGCCACTACCTTGCCAGTCATTTCCATGTTGTTTTTCTTGTTTAATCAAGAAAAACAGGCAAGACAAAAGGGATTATTTTCCAGCTCTGCTTGTTTAGTGTCATAGGAATTTGAGGTTGTTATCTAGTACACTTGGGATGATTCTTTGGGGGTAACAGCAAAGTCTACAGTGTTTATGAATTTATTTTCTAGTGTGATATTTCCACCAACTTTTACTCTTCCAGATGGGTTTCAACTGCATCTGTCTGCTTTTCCTGTTGTTTATGAAAGTACACCTAGTGTTCACTATCCACAGCTGCTTTACATTAACCTCATAAAATTATATGAGCAGGGAAATTTTAAAACATAAGAGACACAGAGTTTTCCATAAAGTCTTATTAATCATATTTTGAAAGGGATAAACGTCTTGCCAAATTTTTCTGAATTCCTGGTCAAGTAAAAGGCAGGTCTTCAAACCATCAGACAAAATATATTCAGTTTATATCTATTGTGTCCAGAACTACACCCAGGTACCACATGGGACGTGGCATTTTTAAAATACAAGACATGGTCCTTGCTCTCCTACCTGGTTTAAAGTTTAACAGAAACAATTTAGAGAGCAATGAAAAGGTAAAGCAGGAGGAAGAGAGGTCTCAGGAGGAACAGAAATGCCAGCAAGACCTTGAACTATTTAGGATTCGTGGAGAGGTAGAGAGGGTACTCCAGTCCAGGAATAGCAAGATTAAAGATATACAGGAGGGTCGCTTGAGAATTTTCAGGAACACTGAGTAAGCCTGTGAGGAAGCAAGCAGAGAAAGCCAATTAGCATGTTCAAAATGTTTCAATTATTTCATTTCAATTATTTCTAGGAAGGGGTCATTTTTCTGCTCATTAGAGCATTAAATGCTTTGATTAAATGGGTTTTTATCCCCGTTTATCTTAAGTTCTATTTCTTTTAATGCACCATATATTTTCTTTTTTTGGTAGCAAACTAAATACAGGACCTGAAGTAGTGCTTCTTCACAGTCAAAGTATGACCTCTTCCCTGAAGAAACCACGTGTTAGCAGCACAAGTTCCTCCCACCACCTGCCCACCCTACTGCCAGCCTGGTGATAATTGGGGGTGGGGGGAATAACATAGCATGAGTGCCTTAAGACTGGGTTTGAATTTTCTGTTTTGGGGGTTTAGTGGGACTTGTTAGTATTTTATATACAGATAACATTCTATTAATTACTTAACTTCAATTCCACTGGAAATGGAAATAATGTCAGAAACCCATACCTGGAGAAAAAGAATAATTATTTTGTTTGGCTTTGGTAACATCCATGAAAGAATCTCCTTCTTTCTCAAAGGAGTATATCTCAGAGGAGGCACCCTATGCTTCTGTGTTGAATTAATATCCAGTAGATTACTGTGAAACTCTTGGTTCTGCTATTTAATTTTGAAATTCCCCTTCAATTCTCCTCCTTCAATTGAACTGATGTTCAGGTAAAGCTATGAAACAATCCAAAGACAAAAGGAAAGACAAATAGCAGTTAAGTACCATTTGCAAGTATCTTTCCTATGTCAGATCTCTGCCAAGTGCTTTACCTGCATTATCTTATTTAGTCTTCCCCACCATCCTATGAAATTGGGATTATAATCCCCATTCTATAAGTAGGGAAACTGACAGGGTGGGTTGTTTCCAAAAGTCACATTCTAGTGAGTGATGGAGCTAGGATTCAAGGCCTAGCCTGCCCTTAACTACCATGCAAATTTTAATATGGAATGCGGAAAAAGTGAAGGGGAAGAAGGGCTACAGAAGAGAACTGAAAAATGATACTGGTGTCAAAATGACTGATCATTCTGGAGCAAGAAGGTAACTGAGGAAGTACTAGGATTAAAAAGTTTAAGAAACTAATGAGAGATACAGAACTGATGAGAAATACCTGGAGAGTTAATGTTTAATCTCATCTATAAATACTCTGAACTGCTAAAATACAAATTGAAACCACAGTGAGATACCACCTCACACTTGTCAAAATGGCTATTATCAAAAATACCACAAATAACAAATGTTGTCAAGGATGTAGAGAAAAGGAAAGCCTGTTAGTGGGAATGTAAATTGGTGCAGTTACTAGGGAAAATGGTTTCCTGAGTATGGAGTTTACTCAAAAAATTAAAAATAGAACTACCATACAACTTAGCAATTTCACTCTTGAATATTCATCCAAAGAAAGAGAGAATAGTAACTTGAAAAGATATAAGCACCCCTATGTTTACTGCAGCATTATTTACAATAGCAAGACGTGGAAATAATCCAGGTATCAACTAAGGGATAAATGAATAAGGAAAATGTGGCATATCCGTATGGTGGAATATTATTTGACCATAAAAAGGAATGAAATCTTGCCATTTGCAACAACATGGATGGATATTGACAGTATTATGCTAAGTGAAATATGCCAAACAGAGAAAGACAAATACTGTATCAACTCACTAATACGTGGACTCTAGAGACAGAGAACACATTGGTGCTTGCCAGAAGCAATCTAGGGTGGGAGAAATGGGTGAAGAAAGTCAAAAGGTACAAACTTAAAGTTGCAGAATAATTAAGTCATGGGTATATATAATGTGCAGTGTGGTGATTGTAGTTAATAATTGTATATTTTAAAGTTGCTAAGAGAATAGAGCTTAAAAGTTCTCATAAAAAGAAAAAAAAATGTAGCTATGTGAGGTGAGGATGAGACAGAGAATGAGATGGTTAGATAGCATCACTGATTCAATGGACTTGAATGTGAGCAAACTTGGGGAATAGTAGAGCACAGAGGAGCCTGGTATGCTACAGTCTATGGAGTCACAAAGAGTCAGACACAACTTAGTGACTGAACAACAACAATGTGAGGTAACATGTTAACTAGACTTACTGTGGAGAGCATTATACATGTGGCAATGTATACAAATATTGAATCTTTATAAAACTAATATATATATGAATTCCATCTCAATAAAAAAGATAAACTGAGCTCCTAAATTCTCCATTTTAACCATAAATTATCTATGTGGTATCTGCTCCATATGAATATAGTCAAAATGAAGGAAGTGACCTTCTCAGAAAAGCCAAAAGTGGCCTCTATTTTTACACTTGGGTGGTAACTACCTCTTATGAGGAAGTAAGATCAACAGAAGAACCAAAGAATAGAGGAATAAGTTCTGTCAGCAATATCATGTTTATCTTCAAGGCACACTATCTGGAACATTCTGTCATGTTTTTAGACCACCAGTGTTGAGAAGAGATTATTCAGAAGGATCATAATTTAAATGTAACAGGATGCTGTTTTGTAAGCTAGACCACCAGTTGGGTTGGACCAGCATGTGGATTTAGGCAATATTTCTGGGAGTACTTATGATCTTCCCTAAGACCCTAAAAAAAAGTATCTTTCAGTGTCACAATCCTCAGAGACATGCAAAACATGGAAAAGGGCTCAAACTATGACAACAGTGATATTCAGGTACATTAAAAATATGACTTCTGGAAATATCCAGAGGAAACTGGATAGCAGGAGGACAACCAAAGGAAAACATCGTAAATAAGGAGAGAATCTGGGAGCAAATGAGAAGCCAAACAACACTTAAGTATCCAAAGCTAAAGTGCTGACTGGCCCAGAGCAAGGTGATACACTGACACTCACACTTTTCAGGAGTTTGGGATAAACATGTACACACTGCTGTATTTAAAATGGGTAACAGATAAGGACCTACTGTATGGCACAGGGACTTCTGCTCAATGTTATGTGGCAGCCTGGATCCCCTGGGAGGGGATTTTCGTGGAGAATTGAACACATGTATATGTGTGGCTGGGGCTTCCCAGGTGGCGCTAGTGGTAAAGAACCTGCCTGCTAATGCAGGACAGGTAAGAGACGTAGGTTCGATCCCTGGGTCGGGAAGATCCCCTGGAGGCGAGCATGGCAACCCACTCCAATATTCTTGCCTGGAGAATCCCATGAACAGAGGAGCCTGGCAGGCTACAGTTCATAGGTTCACACAGAGTCAGACACAACTGAAGAGACTTAGCATGAACACACGCATATGTATGGCTGAGTCTCTTTGCTGTCTACCTGAAACCACACAACATTGTTAAGCAGCTATCCTTCAATATAAAACTAAAAAAAGAAAACTTAGTCTCTTGATCGGGTTTAAGGGCCTAAGCCACACAAAAGGAATTCACTAAAGAACACCTGGACATCGTTGTCTCTTCTAAACCAAGACTCAGAACTTAAACACAGTCCATAAAGCCTGTATATCTGCTCTCATTATTCATGTTGTTCAAGCCTCAGGGAAATTTCACATCTCTCATCCTGTCTTTGAAAGGAATGACAACTGTATCCAAATGCCATGAAGGTCTGAGGGCTATGACCCTGCCAACTTTAGAGACTGACAACGCTTCAGAGTACAGGGAGGGTGTTAGCAGCTAAAAGTGCTTAAGAAAAGAAAACCATAATAAAGAATGCATCACAATCACCCCCCAATATCATGAATATAATAACTTCATGCATAATGAGGTATCATTCCCCATTACTACTGAGAATTCAGTCTTCTTTCTTTTTATGTTTCAAATTGTGGGTCCAGTTCAGTTCAGTTCAGTCGCTCAGTCGCGTCCGACTCTTTGCGACCCCATGAATCACAGCACCCCAGGCCTCCCTGTCCATCACAAACTCCCGGAGTTTACTCAAACTCATGTCCATTGAGTCAGTGATGCCATCCAGCCATCTCATCCTCTGTCGTCCCCTTCTTCTCCTGCCCCCAGTCTCTCCCAGCATCAGGGTCTTTTCTAATGAGTCAACTCTTCGCATGAGGTGGCCAAAGGATTGGAGTTTCAGCTTCAGCATCAGTCCTTCCAATGAACACCCAGGACTGATCTCCTTTAGGATGGACTGGTTGGATCTCCTTGCAGTCCAAGGGACTCTCACAAGTCTTCTCCAACACCACAGTTCAAAAGCATCAATTTTTCGGCACTCAGCTTTCTTCACAGTCCAACTCTCACATCCATACATGACCACTGGAAAAATCATAGCCTTGACTAGATGGACCTTTGTTGGCAAAATAATGTCTCTGCTTTTTAATATGCTATCTAGGTTGGTCATAACTTTCCTTCCAAGGAGTAAGACCCAGAGGCACTCACAAATCAGCACACTGCTTATAGCAGTTGCATGTGCAAAATGAGTAACATTCTTCAATATTAAATAGCTCACATGACTTGAGTTATACATATATAAGTTCACATTTTAAAACAACACACAAAGGTCTAAACAACATGCATGAAGCAACTAGATGGACTTTGAACACTACAAGTAGTAATGGTTTTATTTTTATATACATATTTAAATTATTTTATTTATATCCAGAAAAGTAAATATTCAGCTTTATTTTCAAAATTGATTAAAACTTATGATATTTATTAATTTAATTCCCGTTTGAATTTTACCTCTTAATTTCAATAGAGCTTTTTTAATGTTTCAGAAGGAAAAAAAAGAACCTTTTGGAAAACACAAAAATATTTTACTCTTCAATCTTTACATCTGTTTTAATTTATGTTTTTTAAAAGTGTGTTCAAAGTTAGTACACTATACTTTAGATCATCAAGGTTGAAAACAAGACAAAATTATGACAGAAAATGAGGAAAAGGCTGAAATTTTAAAAATGGAAATTTCACTGAAATAAAGGGACATTTGTCATTAGGAGAATAAGATATGTCTCATATGACACATTAGGTTCACTTGATATATACTCAAGTATTTAGACTTTTACATGTGCATCTCCGTTTTTTTACCGTTACTCTGGGCCTCAAAAATGTTGAGGGCAGGACTGCCTACGCACCTTAAAAAAGAGAGAAATATGTTAAAAAACAACTTTCTTTAAAGTTGTGCAAACCTGTCACGGTGAGCCCCTAAGCCACTCTGCGCATGAATTGCCGTTTTGCCACTGGAGAGCTCATAACATAACTGGAACTCGGGTTAGCTCTTAAAGTCTGTTATGAGGCAGTCATCACCTCCCACCCACATGCTCAAGAAGGAGAGAACTGGTCTCTGGAAGGAGAGGCCATTTTCCCATTGACCAAAGGATGAAAGGGACAGCATGGGTCAGGAGGCAGAATTCCAGACCATAGCAACTCAGGATAAACACTCCAGGTCACTAGACGTCAAGGGCAAATTGCACACACCAAGCAGAGGCAGCAGCCAGCCTACAGGACCAGAAAGGCCAAGCCAGGCAGCTTCTGCCCTCTCCTCCTCTAATTCTGGAGGTTTCCCTGAATAACACAGTAGCCACAACAAATCAGGGCCTGCCTCTCTCTCAGAAGTGGTCACTGATGCACGCGCTGAGAGGACTATTGCTGTGAGGGTCACCTCAGCCTGGGGACTTCCACAAGCTGGTGGAATCTAAGAAACATTCAACTTCTATGGATACAAGGAAAAATATTTGTGTGAATATTATTAAGTAACAATATCCCAAGTTCAGTCCTTAACGTAGAAAAAGGACATTACTAAGTAAAACTAATCGGCTTTTAAAAATTCCCTGAATACAATAAAATGCTATTTTAAGATATATATTTAAAAATCTAGAATTTTCAACTTTTTTTGTCTCAGGCTTAAACTACATAATATAATGCATGAGGGACTTTAAGAAACCAAAAATTCTCAAGAGATAACTTGGCAGACTTTAGGTTGGCTAGTTTTTTTGATGGCATAATTGATATGTTACACTCCTCTAGGCCATAAAAGTCATAGGTACCACTTAACCAAAAGAAATAAACATACTTGAAAGAGAGGCTCTCTGTTCTAAATCAAACATAGCAAATAAAATGTATTGGGAGAGGATTTTTTCTCAAAGAGCTCTAAACACTATTATAATCAGCTTTTTCTGGGAATATGATTCCATTCTTTTGCAATAGTCAACATTTCCTTGGAAAACAAATGGAAGTTATTCTCTATGCTTCGGATATTTTCATTCAAGGGACAGTTTTACTGGGGAATTCAGTCCAGTCACTGGTGAAAATGTGAGAATCTTCAGAAGAACATGTTCTGTAAGTCTCCCATCAGGAGGAACCTCTAACGCCCTCAGCCATGTTCAAGCCTTTCTGGGGACTGAAATGCTATGCAGGAGTCAGTCTTCCCAGATAGGGCTACTCTAGGCAGATGAGAGGAACTGAGGCATAATGTAATGGAACTGTCTATGTAGTTAATATTTCTCACTGCTACTAAGGGAGATTTCCTTCAGACCATTTAAACAGGCATAATATTCGCCACATGTGTTAACTGCCTAGAAATATTTTTTTAAAAAACTCTTCCAACTGACCTCTTTTAAGCAAATTATGCTGCTCTCTCTGTAGTTGGAAAAGCAGCCCACACCCAAATATCAGCTTCCCACTTGGAATACATAGGCTGAGGAATTTTCCCATTCATCTCCTTATTTTGTTGGCTCTCTTATGTTAGCTGTGTTTTGCTCTAAGCTATTAGGGCAAGAACTTAATAAGCCAGCAATCCCAGTCCTGGATGTAAGTCTGGAAAAGATGAAAATTGCAATTCGAAAAGGTGTATGTCCCTCATTGTTCATAGCAGTACTATTTACAGTAGCCAAGTCATGGAAACAATCCAAGTGATCATCAACAGACAATTGGCTTAAGAAGTGGTATATATACAGTGGAATAGTATTCAGCCATAAAAAGAATGAAATATTGCTACTTGCAGCAATGTAGATAGACCTAGAGAAAATTATACTTAGTAAAGTAAGTCAAATAGAAAAAGACAAATACTATATATCACTTATATGTGGAATCAAAAAAATAATACAAATGAATCTATATATGAAACAGATCCACAGACAGAGAAAATTAGCTTATGGTTACCAAAGGGGAAAGGGATCAAGGAAGGGTTAAATCAGGACTATGGAGTTAACAGATACAAACTAGTACACATTAAATAGATAAGCAAGAAGGATTTACTCTATAACACAGGGAAATACACTCAATGTCTTACATTAACCTATAAAGGAAAATAATCTGAAAAATATAAATATATAACTGAATCAAATTACTATACACCTGAAGCTAACACAATATTGTAAATCAATGGTACTTCAATTAAAAATTTAGATAAAATAAAGTCACTAAAAGCCAGTATTTAATGAGCATTCACTATATGTCTGACACTGGGTTGTAAGTGATCCATGAATTATCTCACTTAGTCTTTTTCATAACACTGTGAGTTTAGAACTATTGTTATTATGCTCATTTTTCAGATGAAGGTGCTGAGGTTTAAAGAGATTAAATAAACTGCTCCAGAAATTTGATGCCAGAATCCAAACTCTGGTTACTTAATTGCACTAATTCTGAGAGGCATATTTTTTTCACATTTAAACATCTCTGAAACCTCTGGAGTTAACTGACAAAAATTTTTTTTTTTAATGCAGTTAAAAAAAATTTTTAACGTACAGTTAAAACTGACAGCGGTTTTCTTCCTTCAGTTCACTTCAGTTCAGTCGCTCAGTCACATCAACTCTTTGCGACCCCATGAATCGCAGCACCTCAGGCCACCCTGTCCATCACAAACTCCCAGAGTTTACTCAGACTCATGTCCATTGAGTCGGTGATGCCATCCAGCCATCTCATCCTCTGTCACCACCTTCTCCTCCTGCCCCCAATCCCTCCCAGCATCAGGGTCTTTTCCAGTGAGTCAACTCTTCACATGAGGTGGCCAAAGTATTGGAGTTTCAGCTTCAGCATCAGTCCTTCCAATGAACACCCAGGTCTGATCTCCTTTAGGATGGACTGGTTGGATCTCCTTGCAATCCAAGGGACTCTCACGAGTCTTCAACACTGTAATTCAAAAGCATCAATTTTTCGGCGCTCAGCTTTCTTCACAGTCCAACTCTCACATCCATACATGACCACTGGAAAAACCACAGGCTTGACTAGACAGACCTTTGTTGGCAAAGTAATGTCTGCTTTTTAATATGCTGTCTAGGTTGGTCATAACTTTCCTCCCAAGGAGTAAGCGTCTTTTAATTTCATGGCTGCAGTCACCATCTGCAGTGATTTTGGAGCCCCAAAAAATAAAGTCTGACACTGTTTCCACTGTCTCCCCATCTATTTCCCATGAGGTGATGGGACCAGATGCCATGATCTTAGTTTTCTGAATGTTAAGCTTTAAGCCAACTTTTTCACTCTCCTCTTTCACTTTCATCAAGAGGCTTTTTAGTTCCTCTTCACTTTCTGCCATAAGGGTGGTGTCATCTGCATATCTGAGGTTATTGACATTTCTCCCGGCAATCTTGATTCCAGCTTGTGCTTCTTCCAGCCCAGCGTTTCTCATGATGTACTCTGCATATAAGTTAAATAAGCAGGGTGACAATATACAGCCTTGACATACTCCTTTTCCTATTTGGAACCAGTCTGTTGTTCCATGTCCATTCTTCCTTAATGGTACATAAAATAACACTGTGTTTATAACCTATGACGTTTTCATTTCTCTGACCAGTCTCAGTCACTTGTAATTTCTGTCTTAGTCATATTTAATTCCCCCATAGGACCTGAGCCCGTCCAGTACAGGGTAGACATTCAATAATTCCTTTCTTATCTTCCCCCTCATTACTCTTTTTCCCTCCATTTTATTGAGATGTAATTGGTATATAAATTGTATTAGTTTAAAGCATACACCATAATTTGATGTATGTTTATACTGCAAAGTGTAGTTTAGTTAACATCCACAATAAGTTTAGTTAACATCCATCACCTCACAATAGGACTCCTTAATGTACCTGCCCTTTCAGGGTGATTCCAAGTCTCTCTTTCCATTTACCAAGTTGTCCTGTGATTTCAGGTAAAAGTTGGGACATCCCTAGTAGCTTAGTTTACTAGCTTGCTAACTGGCACAAGAAGGACTAGTGTGTAGGTCATATTTATAATTCTGACCCCAGAAAATTTCACATACCTCACACAGCTCAGAAAAAAATGACAAAAGTAATTGGGTGACGTGTTGTCTGTAGATCAAATGAGCTCATCACATCTGTGTCTGCTCTTCTCATGAAGCAACAGAGACCACGTGCTGTATAATCCTTTCCATCACCAGTTGCTCAGCATCCACACGTTATCTTCCACGTGGGCAAAGATCCCACACCCACTAATGTTTGCAGCTCCCTAACACGATCCTTTCAAACAGACTTGAGCAGCATCTTTTCTGGCCCTACAGAAACTTCACAGGTGCCCCACCACTGCTGCGTTTGAATGTCCCTGATGATAGCTTTCCTATAGTTCCTGTAAATATAATTCACTTGCTCTTATAAAGAAAGCTAGACTAAAAATCCAGGGCTTTCCTTGTGGCTCAGCTGGTAAAGAATCTGCCTGCAATGCAGGGGACCTGAGTTCGATCCCTGGGTTGGGAAGATCCCCTGGAGAAGGGAAAGGCTATCCACTCTAGTATTCTGGCCTGGAGAATTCCATGGACTGTATAGTCCATGGGGTTGCAAAGAGTCAGACAGGAATGAGTGACTTTCACTTTCAGACTAAAAATCCAAGCCTAAATATAATGAGAATAACCTGGAGTACCCCCTCATTTGCATATCATAAAAATGTCTGCAGGACAAACAAAAAATCATACTAATTTTTAAAATAAAAGTGTTTATCTAGAGTAAGGTAGTAATTGCATGCAGCTGGGTTGAAGCCAAGACAGAAATTTCCGGTGGTGCCAGAGGTAAATCTGCCATGTATATATGGGCAGCTCTCTTTCCAGCTCTGGGATTATGAGGCTTTAAAAGCAGGTGACACACACGTACCCCAGCACCTCCAAACTATCTGCCTAAATTTACATTTATGGAGGTTGCTGTCAAGTGAAACTTCTGCCCAAACCTAAAGACAAGCATGTCAACTAAATGGAAACCTGTAAAGAGGTAAAGAGGAAACAGTCCCTGAGGGGAAAATGAACAGGATTCAACCTCATTTATAGAAACTTCACACGCCTATTCAGACTCTGCAGGCCTGGGGAGCATGCTGTAGTGCATACAGTGGGTAGAATGTCAGGGAGTGAGCCAGCCTTCATTTGACCTCTGTGCCTGTCACCCTCCTGACATTATTTGAGGCTTTCTCCTTCCTCCAAGTTCTTGAGAGACATAGTCCTTACCTTTCTCCCCACTGGCCCTTCTTTGCACTAATTTAACTTAATACATCTCATCTTTTCCATCTTCACCGACATCCCCACCCCTTCATGTCCCCACAAATTACACTATACCTTCAGAGCTTGAAATGTTCCATTTCTCCTGCCATGTCTTTGCTACCAAACAGACTGTCTTCTTTTGTCCAGAGAGCCACTAATCCTTTAGATCCAGGAAACAGAGGTGCTGAGACATTGCCATATTCTCAGAGTAGGCTAAACCTCAGTCTGAAAATAAACAACCCATTAGTCACTCAAAAGACTTAGAAGCCAAAAAGACACATGAGCCCTTCTACATCTGCCAGCACTGAAGTCTGAATCACACAGAAGCCTGAGTGAATTAGGGACTGGAGGTCAGCTTGGAAGAGCAGCCACACTTGGAATCTCCTTGGTTTCCCATAGCTCCAGGTAAAGATTCCTCCAGCAGTCCAAAGAACACATGCTGAAGTCTCAGTCTGGGATCCAATGGGCTTCTGAATTGGTCAGGGCTCTCTAAAGAAACAGGACCAATAGGAAAGTGAAAGTGAAAGTGTTAGTCGCTCATTCGTCTCTGACTCTGTGACCCCATGGACGGTAGCCCACCAGTCTCCTCTGTCCATGGAATTCTCCAGGCAAGAATACTGGAGTGGGTTGCCATTCCCTTCTCCAGGTGATCTTTCTGACCCAGGGATCAAACCCGGGTCTCCTGCATTACAGGCAGATTCTTTACCATCTGAGCCACAAGGGAAGCCTCTAATATGGTGTGTGTGTGTTGTGTGTGTGTGTGTGTGTGTGTGTGTACGCATAGATATATTTTAAGTGATTGACTCAAGTAATGGTAGGGGCTGGCAAGTCCAAATTGTGCAGAGCAGACTAGCAGGCTGGAAAGTCCAGCAGAGTCAATGTTGCAGCCTTGAGTCCAAAGGCAGACTGGAAGCTGAATTCCTTCCTCTTGCAGGGACTTCAGTCTTTTCTATGAAGGCCTTCAACTGATTGGATAAGCTTCCCCACATTGTGGAGGGTAATCTGCTTTACTCAAAGTCCACTGATTTAAGTGTTAATCACATTTGAAAAATACCTTCACAGCAACATAGCAACATCTAGACTTGCATTTGGCCAGTACCACTATGGGTTCCAAGAAACCTAGTCTCTCCCCAGAATCTTCTAAGCATGATCCCCTCTTCTCCAGGACACTTAGCCTGGGAACCAATCCATTCTCCATCTGTTTAAAGTCACCCCTCTGACATAGTCATATCCCAAACTTGAAAGATCCCAGAGGCCCAGAGATTTCTCAACCACTCCAGATTTCAGGGGCAGGTCTCTCCCCTCCAGAGCTCAACATTGTTCCCAAACATGAAGAGTGGGGTTCTCCTTCTCTCCACACCCACAAAGGTCAAAATGGAGCCTCCTCACCCCACCAAGAGAATTGAAATGGATGGTTGATAGAGTCCCCGAATCCACCTGTCACATATTTCTAGACTGTGTCTCTTAAGCATCTAAACAAAACTCTCTTAAGTATTTATCTTTAAATCACTCAGAGATCTCTAAGTTGGTATCATTTTACTTAAAAAATGGGCATTTTTCATATATCAAAATTTATATACGTTAGGAAATGTGTTCATTTAATCTGGAAGCTTACTCATAATTCCAGAAATAGACTGATTCCTTACTGTTTTTGGCAATAGAAATTATAGCTGTGAGAAAACACAAATAAAAGAAGATACACCTTGGATTCAAAGACCATGGGAATTGAGTTCTTGAACCCACAGAGTAAGTTAGGAGGCAGAGATCACTGAAAACAAAGGATGGCGCCCATGTGTAGAGTGCTCACTCTACACACTCCCTACAGTTGGCATCACTTTTATATACAGAGGCTTTGTAAAGAACTCTGGAAGACCAGGGAGAGGAATGTCATTCAGCAGAGGGAAAAACAAAATATGAGCAATAGCATCTCCACCAGAGAGTAGATTTTCCAAATACTTCTTCATTCTCTAGCCAGACAGTTACAAGCAACTGTAGCATCCTAAAATGAGTTACTGCAGATCCTACTAGCACTGTGGAAATGAAATTAGCTCCTCCATTCATGACCAACCTAGATAGCATATTAAAAAGCAGAGACATTACTTTGCCAACAAAGGTCCGTCTGGTCAAGGCTGTAGTTTTTCCAGTGGTCATGTATGGATGTGAGAGTTGGACTGTGAAGAAAGCTGAGAGCCGAAGAATTGATGCTTTTGAACTGTGGTGTTGGAGAAGGCTCGTGAGAGTCCCTTGGACTGCAAGGAGATCCAACCAGTCCATCCTAAAGGAGATCAGTCCTGGATGTTCATTGGAAGGACTGATGCAGAAGCTGAAACTCCAATACTTTGGCTACCTCATGTGAAGAGTTGACTCATTGGAAAAGACCCTGATGCTGGGAGGGATTGGGGGCAGGAGGAGAAGGGGACGACAGAGGATGAGATGGCTGGATGGCATCACCGACTCGATGGACATGAGTTTGAGTAAACTCCGGGAGTTGGTGATGGACAGGGAGGCCTGGGGTGCTGCGATTCATGGGGTTGCAAAGAGTCAGACATGACTGAGCAACTGAACTGAACTGAAACCCTAGTTTGATCTTCTTGAAAACATATAAACAGTAGAATTGCTTTAATATGTCTAATATTAACAATGCACAAATTCATATCTGTGATCAGTATTTGACCAGTATGACTCTTTGCATATAGCTGCACTTGCACAGGCAGAGATAACTATGTCACAGCTGTCGTGACACAGAGATGTAAAAGTGTCATTATTTTTAAGGTGTATCCCTATCTCAAAGATTTTAAGAGATAAGAAATATGAGCCATAAGAATTGATGAAATATGGAGAAAGAAATGGCAACCCACCCCCGAATTCTTGCCTGGAGAATCCTATGGACAGAGGAGCCTGGCAGGCTACAGTCTGTAGGGTCGCAAGAGTCGGACACGGCTTAGCGACTAAACCAACCAACCCCCAACCATTCTTAGTACAATCGATCATTCAAATGGAGATGTGTGGCTGCAGTCAGCCCGATAGAGCCTTGGGTTCAAGGAGGAAGAGGCCACCGTTTCTGCTTCATGCTGGTCTGTTCCTTCCACTAAGAAGGAAGTTGAATGCTGTGAACAGCTGATCTTATCTGCCCTGTTATCATCATTAGTATTTGACATTTACCCAGCATAGACAGTACATAAGGGTCTGGCAGAGACTAAAACTACTCAGTGGGCCCTCAGCCTGATTTCAACCCCAGAATGTCAAAAACCACCAGAAATTCATAACAAGAGGCAGGGGACTTGCCTCATCAGACCGAGAATTGGCCAGATTACAAAAGAGGAAAAAGAAGTGGCCAGGAAAGAACTTGAAAGAGGAAAGCAGATTTTTGGAAATGTGTCATTTCTTTCCTTCACTCATTGACCTCTTTCGTAGGAGTTTTGCAATGAAGGGATAACTATTTACAGAAATGGTTCACAGTCCACTGGAGGAAAGATCAGAAAATTATTACAGGTTTCTTTTGTGAATAGAGGAGGTTTTGATTTTGGATGAATATAAAAGTTTTTCTTCTTACAAGTCATAGTTAGTCACAGGAAACCTGAACATTTACAATAGCCCTGGTGCCACCAGTCAAATTTGACATACAAAGAAAATGTCCTTATAACAAATAGGAAATGCTCATTTCTGTTTTATAGTAACCCTTGGGCATAAGTCAAATTTTTGCATACTAGTCATGTGACTTTAAGCAACTCACAACTTTTGTGTTTCAGTCTCAGCATTTGTAAAATAGAGATAACAATGAAAGTAGTCTGAAAGTGTTATTGTGAAGATCCAGTGAAATAACACACATAAAATCTGGGCACAGTACTCGGCATATAGTAGGTACTCAATAAATATTAACTACAGTATGAGAGCTCTTCACAAACCTTGAGTGTGACACAAATGCCAGTTCCCTTATATGACATGAATGGCTACAGAATCAGCTTTTATTGTTGTTGTTCAGTCGCCATGTCTGACTCTTCATGACCCCATGGACTGCAGCATGCCAGGCTTCCCTGTCCCTCACCATCTCCCAGAGTTTGCCCAAGTTCATGTCCATTGAATCAGTGATGCCATCCAACCGTCTCATCCTCTGTCACCCTCTTGTTCTGCCTTCAGTCATTCCCATCAGCTGCTTTTAATTGCTTCCAAATAACATGTTTGCTCTCTGTAAACAGACCCATATGGTAAGAAGTGTCCTGTCATGGTGAGTTTCCTGTCTGACTAGAGGCCGAAGTAACAGAGAGGTGGCCTCCTGAACTGGGGAGGAAGGTGAGGAAAGAGGTACTGATTCCAAACTCCACTTCTGCCATGTTAGTTGAGCTGAGCGCTTGATCCCCTGCAAAGTCCTTCTGTTGCTGGTGCAGCAACATTTTTCATCTTCGATGCGTGCGCATGCTAATGTTACCGCAGTCGTGTCTGACTCTGTGTGACCCCATGGGCTATAGCCCGCCAGGCTCCTCTGTCCACGGGATTCTCCAGGCAAGAATACAGGAGTGGGTTGCCATGCCCTCTTCCAAGGGATCTTCCTGTCAGTGGAGTTTGTAATTTCCTCAGTTCTGTCTCACCACAGCAAAAATTTGAAGTGACGGACAGACCAGTGGTACCGCTCAGTTTCATTTGGCAAGCAAAGGAAAATACATGCTCGAGGTGTGAGGGCAGGCCGACCCAAAAGAAACGAAGAGAAGCGAAGCCTGTGGCTCAATTTTGGCTCCTCTTTTTGTAGGATTTTTCTCCTCTTCCTGAGCCTGCCCTATGTAAATGGCACTAGCCAGCAGAGCTGTTTGCTTTACCTGAGGTTCTCACTCCAGTCCTTGGACCTTCCTTTCCTATTTTTGTGGGCTTTTTCTTTCTTTGTCTTTTATCCACCACTATTTTGGACTCCTTTTTCCTATTCCAGCTACCTAATATTCCCCCCTCAAGAGATGGGAGGCCCAATTCTTTGGGAATAGGGGCATCAAGGTCTCTCTTGCTACTTCCTGCTGAACTGGGACAGCAAGGGGCATTGGGCCTCCCCCTCTTGCTAGTCTCAAGCTTCAGAGTCCTTACAGTGGTGTCCATCTAAGGGTGAGTGATATCTTCCATGGTCAGGTGTAGTTTTATATGTCCTTGTTGAACTGGCAATGCATGTTGTAGCTTGTTGACCTGGGCAGAGACAAAACAGGTTAGACAATTGACAATACATGGAGCAATCACAAGCAGCATCAATATGGTGATAACAGGGATTAGTAGGGGCATTAACCAACTCCAAATTCCTGCTTGCCAGGAGAAAAATCCCCAAGAGAGATTGTAGCCACCCCAAGAACTCTCCAGGTCATTCTTTGAGATCCTGTAGGATCTGAACGTTTTTCTTGAGGACTGTGAGGCTTTTTTAACTTGGCTGGAGGTATTTACCCAGAAACAACATGTCTCATTTGATATGGCTCAAGTTCCTCCTTGTTTAGGGATCAGAAGATCTGTCTCCTGTCTATTTTGTGTTGTCCCTGCCAAGCTGTGTTGGCTCTTTAGAGCTATCCTCAGAAATCTTATCTCCAGAAATGTAATTTTGGGAGTGTTCATTAGAATGGCACTCATTTGTAGTCCTGAATAGGTATCTGAGAGCTCCCAGGTGCTCACAGGTGTATTGAGTGTCCTCTTCTGTTTTTTTCTATGGCTTGACTCATGAGTAGTGAATCCAGGAGTCTTGTCCTGGTACCTTAACTGCTGTGGGGGTAGAAAGTATTACAAGGTAGGGGCCCTTCCCTGTAGGCTGGATTTGAGCCTTTGGGGACCCATCTTTCCAAATTTTAATCAGGTCTTGAGTCCCTGGAGCATATAGTGGTGGCTCTTTAGAATCTTTTAGGTCCTGGTTGATACCCCAAAAGTGTATATCTTGTTGGAATTGCCCAATGGCCATAGTATAAGGCCAGAGGATCTAAGCCTCTGAATCTAGGAAGAGTCACTGACATAAACAAAAGTCTCCCATATAGCATCTCATAAGGACTAAGACCAACCTGTTCCTTAGAGGCAAGACGGGTCTATTTGTAAGAGGAGAGCTATTGGTAAAGCCTCCTTCCATCCCAGGGAGGTCTCCTGGGTTATCTTTTTTATGACTGATTTTAAGAATTGGTTGGCTCTTTCTACTTTTCCTGAAGACTAAGGCCTCCAGGTACAATGGAGATAATGAACAATGCCCGATGCTTTAGAGACCCCTTGGGTGACCTTAGAAGTAAATTATGTCCCATTGTCAACTTGAAATGACCTGGGCAGGCCAAATCTTGGAATGATCTCATGGAGCAGCTTTTTTTACCACCTCCTTAGCCTTCTCAGTCTGGGTGGGAAAGCCTTCAATCCATCCTGTGAATGTATCCATCATAACTAATAGGTATTTATACACTTGAGAAACTGGCATCTGGGTGAAGTCCATCTGCCAGTTCCCTTCTGGGTAGGTCCCATACTGTTGGAGAGTTTGGGCAAGCTGGGGTCTTTGATCTCCTTGGGGATTGTTTAATTGGCATGTGGGGAAAGAGGAGACCACTTGCTTTATAGTCATATTGGAAGCCTGCTCCTCTGAAGGACCTTTCCAGTAATCTTTGGAGGGTGTTTTTCCCTAAATGAGTGGTGGCATGTAAGGAGTTAACCAACTTCCATTGGAGGATCCCAGGCAGAAAAAGGAGTCCTTCCTTTTGGAGCCACCCCATATGATCTTCTTGAAAGCCCTCACTCTTAGCTTTAAGAGTCTCACCTTCAATATATGAAGGAGTTTCTGGCAAATGAGTCTGCAGAAATAGGGTGGCAACCCTTATTAGGTCATGGTTCTGTAATGCTGCTCTCTTAGCTGCCTGATCCACTGCTTGGTTCCCTCATGCCACTTCTGTGCTCCCTTTCTGGTGTCCGTTACAATCGGAGACTGAAACCTCAGTGGGCAGATGGGCTGGCTCCAAGAGTCTAAGAATTTGATTGCCATATTTGATTGGGGATCTTCAGGTGGTCAGGTGGCCTCTTTCTTTCCAAATAGCAGCAGGTGCATGTAGCACCAGAAAGGCATACTTGGAGTCAGTGTAAATGTCTACTCTTTTTCCTTTTCCCAGCTCTAAAGCTCAAGTCAGGGCTATGAGCTCAGCTAATTAGACTGAAGTACCTGGTGGCAAAGGTTTATCCTCTATGGTCTCAAAATTGGAGACTACTGCATATCTGGCTCTTCTTTTTCCATCCAAGATAAAACTGTTTCCATCAGTGTACCAGATTTCCTCAGGATTGGTCAGAGGATCTTCTGACAATCCCTCTCAGGGTTTTGTCCAGTGTTCCAAAGCTTCTAGACAAGAGTGAAAGGGGAAAGAGCCCTCAGGGGTAGGCAGGAGGGTAGATGAGTTAAGAACCTCACAAGGGGATATAGTCAGGCCTGGATTTTCCATCAGCACTACTTGATATCTGAGGATCCTTTGATCAGACATCTATAAGTGGCCTCTCCCATTCAGGAGTTGTTTCACTTGCTGGTTGGTAAAAATATTTAGTTTGCCCCCAAGAGAGTTTTAAAGCATCTTCTATCAGGACTGTGATAGCTGCAAGATTTCAAAGGCAGGGAAAGATCTCTTCCCAATAAGGGAATAGGACACTCAGGGACCACCAGAAACTGGTGGGAAAATATTTGTGCATCCCAGCAACAAAGAAGTGCTCAGGTGGATCTTTTTGTAATTGTTTTTCCTGTAGCACCCCAAATGGTACAGGTCTGAGAGGAGAAGGCTCCAGAGTAGGAGGTCAGGACAGAGTAGGCAGCCCTGTGTGTCAACCAAGAAATTCTTGGACCTACCTGCCACATCCAGTTGCACCCTTGACTCCAGCCCCATGATGGTTATCTATGACAGGTGGGCTGGCTGGAGCAGGCCACTTCAGTCCTGTTGAACCATCGTGGAGGAAGGCTTGGCTCTTGACCTTGAGGCTTTTGGGTCCTGAGAGCAGAGTGCCGCCCAGTGTCCCAACTGATGGCATTTATAGCAAGCCATTTTAGGAGACTTGCCACAGTTTGGACACCCTTTGGCCCAGTGTCCCACCTCTCTACAGATCAGGCATTTGCCTTGCGCCTTGTCCTTCAAGGACTTGGGGTTTGCCATAGGGCTTCCATAGAGCCAGCATCTGGGCATACCTTGTCTATTTCCTTTTCTCCCTTTCCTGAGCCTTGGCTTCCCTCTTCTGTTCTCTATTATAAAAGTTATCGGTGGCTTTCTGGACCATCTTGTATAAAGAGGCAGCAGAGTCCTACTGCTGTAGCTGTTGTAACTTTATCCTGATGTCTGATGCACATTGGGACAGGAATTTGTCCTTTAAAATCGCCTGTCCCTCATGAGAGTCTAAGTCCTTTAGTAAATTTTTGGAGGGCCTCTTTTAGCCTTTCCAGAAAGGCAATGGGGTTTTCACTGGGCTCCTGAGTTATAGCTGAGACCCAGCACAGTCCCACAACGAATAGGCTTTCTTCTATTTTTATGGGTGGGCTTCCTTAGGGAATGAGTCTCTGAAGCTTATCCTACCCAGTACTGTTGCAACCTGAGAGCTGGGCATCCTCAGGTCAGGTGCAGACCCCCGGGAATGCTGAGGCGTGACAGCCTCCTGGAGTTCGAATCCCTGGGCAGGTCGAGGCACATCAGCCTCCTGAGAACTGGGTCCCAGGGCAGGTCATGGCATTTCAACCTCCTGGGACCCCTGGCCTGGAGTTGAGCATCACCAAGGTCTCCAGTATGACCAGTGCTGAGTAGGGTTAGGGAGTGTAATCTTAACTTATTGCCAATTTGTCTAATCCATGACGTAAAGCTATCCAAGCGTGTGCCCTGAGACTGGGAACCTGGTGAAACAACCATAAGCCTTATCCACTTTTGTTCTGAGGGGATGTAAGTCACTGATTTTCTCCCCTAATCCTCCATAAGAACAGTTTAGGGTGTCTCCAGTAGTAAATATTTTACTGTCATAGACCCACTCTAGGTAATAACAGAAGTAATGACAAAGGAGTGGGTTATCTGGTCCTGTTAGGGGCATTAAGAGTATTTTAATAATAAGTGGGGTGGAATGATGTTGCTTATAAGGAGGCAGGGTCCTGGTTGTAGGAGTTAGTAAGTGGCTTAAGAACAAATTGATAAGAAGCAACAAACCAGATGTTCCATAAAAGTGGAGTGGAGATTTGATCCAGGGGTATGTTTGTAACTTTAGGAGAAGGATGGTTAAGGGTTTTGGCCTAATTCCCAAAGTGGCAAACATTATCCCTGGAAGCCCATTTTCCCTTGAAGGGATGCCACCAACAGATGGACTTCTAACAGGCACTGTGTGCCTGTTACCTGCCCTAGTGGGTTCACTTAGAGATGATGTTTTTGTACATGTTGTTGGAAACATGGAAGATGAAGGCCTGAATATCTAGAGAGATTGCATATTATTCAGTATTTCCCTCTCAAGGGCCAGCTGTTTTCTGGTTGTCCCTCCAGAAGATTGTAGAGACACAATTGTGGGCGCAGACCGGGCTCAGGAAAAGAGCATGAAACAGGAGGGAAGGGGAGAGGGCACAACTTTTGAAAGAATGACATAGCACAAGGGCATAACATAAACTGACTAAAATCAAATGGGCCCAAAATGACAGGTCAGCTTTAACTAAACCTTAACCCTTGATCTGCAAGCCAAATGACATACCCAAAGGTGCCAGGACAGTTCCAAGAGATGGGAGGGGGGACTGGGATGGGGAATACATGTAAATCCATGGCTAATTCATTTCAATGTATGACAAAAACCACTGCAATGATGTAAAGTAATTAGCCTCCAACTAATAAAAATAAAAAAAATAAATAAATAAACTTGAGACCTTTAGGACAAAAAAAAAAAAAGAGGAGTGGGTGGTTCTCCAATTGTTGGAATGATCCTCCCACTCACTAGCATATGAAATCACCCAGGTTGCTAAAACTAACTACACTACATTCCATGGCCACTTCACTCCCCTCTGTGATGGCCCACACTCTTGGAGTGTGGTTCTTTCTGAATCTGAACCTCCTACCTATCCCTGTGTCTCTCACTGATTTTGTTTTTTCAATGAGACGTCAAGAAGCTGAGCTTCATTAAGTCCTGAAACCAGGCACTGTGGGTTTTGGCCAGGCTCAAGTCCCAGTCAGATGTGACTGAGTGACAAAGCATAGCACAGAGTCCCTGCCACGTGGGTTTGAGTCCCAATCTTAGATAATCAGTTTCAACCACAACTTTCAGAAATGCAAAGATGATGACCTGCCCAATACTTTGTAAGCAGTGGCATAGATGGAGAGAGGAACTGAAGGACAGGAGGAAAAAGTGGTGGGAAAAACGTGCTGAGGAATCCCCTTCATAACCTGCTGGAAGATCTGCTAAATATCTGACCTGTGCTCATAGTTTTCATTGGCCTGATCCTTGGAACAAAGAAGATTAAGGACAGAAGGACCCCCAGCCCCTTGGGCAACAGGTACTAAGAAGCCCCTGCCAGGGTCCCTCAACTGCACCCACTGCTGCTCACCTGTTCATAGAGAGTTTGAGAAAACAAGAAATGAGAGATTGTAAAGGAATTAAGATTTTGTTAGCCATATGTCCTTCCAGCCATAGGGGTGAGGACTTCCTACCCCAACCAGAGGTCTTCTGGAATCTGAGACTGAGCCACGTGAGCTTTCTGCTGAATTTGTTTTTGCTGTCCTAGTTTCCAGCACACTGGGCTTCTTGTCATTTCCACCGCGCTGGGTTTTCTCCGCATTCAGCTTCCACAACAGGAGCCTTCGCTGAGTTGGGCTTCTGCTGTGCTTGGCCTCCACCTCGAGCTGAGGTTATTTCAGCCAGGTTAAATCCCAGAAATGGCACCATATATTTCGGGGGAATTTGTCATTTTCTTGGTTCTACTTCACCACAGCAAAAATTTGAGGTGACGGATGGACCAGTGTTACAGCTCAGTTTTATTTGGCAAGCAAAGGAAAGTACATCCTCGAGGCATGAGGGTGGACCGACCCAAAAGAAGTGAAGAGAATCCCGCGGCTCAATTTTGGCTCCTCTTTTTATATGTTTTTTCCTCTTCCCCTTGAGTCCGCCCTATGTAAATTGGGCTAGACAGGAGGGTGGTTTGCTTCACCTGAGGTTCTTACCTTTGTTCTTCACCTTTGGTCCTTGGACCTTTCTTTGTTCTATTTTTGTGGGCTTTTTCCTTTCTTTGTCTTTTAGTCACCACTATTTTGGACTCCTTTTTCCTATTCTAGCTACCTAAGATTCCCAAACCCACACCCCTTACATGTCCTGCATTAGCAGGCAGGTTCTTTACCACTGTCATCACCTGGAAAGCCCTCTTCTATGCATATTAACCCCTAAAATTAAGTCCACTGACACAAAGAGTAACTCCAGGCAGCATTCGATTGGGGAGCTGCCATGGATCTGCAAGAATAATGTATTCCCCAGCCCTCACCCTTTTTCCCTTTCCCCTTCTCTACTCACACCCTCCAGAGGAGCTCTGGAGCTCTGCACAGAGCTGCTGTTTCTGTCCATGGGAGGCAACCTACTGTAATGCCAAAATGTAAGCCATGGTCAGACCACATGAATTCAAGTGCCATGTGACTTTGAGAAAGTCCTTCAATTTCCTCTCCACATACTTTCTTCCTTCAATTTTCTTGCCTCTTAAATGCAAATAATTAAAATGCCTACATCAAACATTTGTTGTGAGTATTCAGTGTGATAATACATGTAAAAACTAGGTGGTCAATAAACATTATCTATTAGAATTACCATCTTCATCATCATCTTCAACGTCACCATCTTCTTCATCATCATCCCCATCATTACCGTATCATTATTACATACTCCTCTCAGGATATTCCTCACTCCTCTCAGAACATCCACCCTCAAGTTTGACAGTCCCTGATCCTCTTTGAGAAAGGATTAAATCATCTATAGCAATCAGTATACTAAGTAACAGGAGAATAAGAGGACAAATGCAGAGGGGCCACAAATACACTACCATGGCCTGAATTAGAAGAGTTCACCAGCGTGAGAGAGGCCAAGCACTGCACGCAAAGTTGAGTGGAAAATGAAATAGGATATCCTTGAGATCACTAAAGGTTTCATGTCCAATACAAGGGAGCATTCTTTAGGAATGACTCATCTGTGCTTCAGACCCACTGCCTAGTTTCACAGATGAGGAAAGCATGATCCAGGAGGAAATGACTTGCCCAAGGAATTCACATCAGAGGCCAGAACCCAAGCTTCCTGGTGTCCAGCCCAGCTCTCTTCATGGCTCCTGACTGACTTACAAATTGAAATTGTACCAACTCTCATCCAGATTGAGGGGAAGGGGAAGGCAGGCCTAGCACTGGGGCCTCACTCATTGTGGACAATCCCAATTGCATCTACCAGTAAGTTGACTTTCTTCCCATCCTGTCCTTATTTCCTTGTTGGTCAGTTCCTCTTCCTCTCCCAGGTCACAGCCAGGCTTACAAGAAGATTCAACAGTCACAGGTCTTAAGCAATAAAATGCAGTTTCTCAGGGTCAAAGCCCTTCTCAGCCCTCTCTTCCCTTCTCTTATTCACCAAACTTCCTCTGGGTTCTTGTCCTTTCCACCTAGGCCCTTTGATGACTAATCTTAGAATCTCTCCCTTGAAGCCCTTATTTCCCTGTTTCTCTGTTGTCTTTGCTCTCACCCCCTGCAGGAAATGCCTGTCTTCCCCCTTCTATCCAGTCACTTGGCTAGCCCTCCCTCCTGTAAATCTCAGTTCTGAACTCCATAGCTCAGCATCTTTCTGAATCACTCCCACCCACTGCCAGATGAGCCCCAAGAGTCTCCCTTTCTGGTTCTTGAATGTGTTTTTCCATCTCTGCATTCTTACCTTTACCATAATTTTTACAGTTTTGCTTCCCTAGTACCTAGAGTCCTTCGAGGGTAGTGACCACCTGCTCTCACATCCCTGGGCCATAGCATAGTGCTTGATCCTATACTGGATTCTCAACAAGCATTTGTTTGAATGAATGTAGCACAAGTGAAGCGCTCCCAGCTATGCCATTAAGTCCAATTGCCCCTGTTTGCATGTCAGTGACTTAAAACCCTTTCATGAATTCCTTAACACATTATTGATGAGGGGATTTTTGCAGAAACTAACCTGGGTGGCCAGTTTGATTTGTTATGTAAGTGAATATGAAAACGTTTCTGGCCAATAACATTCAGGTAACAAAAAATGTATTATGATAATAAGTTTCTGGTCAATATGGTGTTAATTGTTGAAACTAGCATCAGTGTTATGGTCTCTTCTCCTGACTGATTTCCAAACCTCCTCTCATGAGACATCCCTCACTTCTTTTTTTCCCAAAACCTACTATTTCAAAATCATCCTCTCAACTCAAGTGGTCAAAACAGACTTGCAGTTATGGGGGTTGCACAAATTGTAGAATCGTTGAGTAAATAGGAAGTATAATTTTTGCAATGACAAATGCACAGAACTAGTGGTAGGGAGGTCTCACTGCATCAAGACACATGCTATAGCTGAACACAGGTGCCCTGGAGAACCACACCTCCACAGTTGGTCACTCACTCAATTTGCGCTGCCCGAGAAACTCTCAAGTTGCCTCTGATGCATTCTTCCTTCTGATTTCTACTTCCTCTTTCCTCCTCAAACCTCCATCCCGCCTCCTTATTCTCACCCTCAGCAGTTGTGACCTTACTTACCCTTTCACTGGAAAGAGAAGCCACCCAAAGGGAGCTCCTGCAAGCTTGCACCTCTTCATACATGCCCACCCTGTGGATACACTAGGGACCCTGGACCCTCCTCCTTTCCTGAAAAATGTTAAGACTCCCACCCATGCACTAGATCCCAACCCTTCTTACCTCTTCTAGGACATTCCTCCAGTTGTTCTCCCCAGTCTTGTGCAACATCTATTTTTTCTTCTTATACTGAATACAGCCATCAGAAAACAATGTGTTCTGTTGCACTCATCTTAGGGAAAAAAACCTCTCTCCCCAGTTACTTCCATGTTTTCTCCTTCCCTTTATAGCAAGGTTCCCCAGGATCTGTCATGAGAAGTGTTCTCAACTTAATATTCTCTGTTGTGACTTGAACTGACGCCAGTCATGTTTTTGCCTCCAAAGTCCATCAAGGTCCTGAATGCCCTCCACATCGCTACAGCTATGGTCCAAACTCTTGTCTTCAGCTCACTGATATTTCAGCAACATTTGAGAGAGGTGATAATGGTACTTTTCTGTCACTTCCCTCTATGGCTTTAAGGACCCCTCACTCTCCTGATTTTCTTCCTACCTGTCTGGATGCTCCATTCTGATTTTTTTTTCCTGGTTCCTCGTCTTCTCTCAAATCCCTAATTGTTGGCGTACCCCCAAGCTTAGCCCCAAATTCTCTATCTGTACTCACTACCTTGGTAATCTTATCTAGATTTATAGCTTGAGATACCATTTTCATGCTGACCACTTCCAAAGATGTCTAATTGGCATCTTCAACTTATCATGTCTAAACTCTTGATTTATACCCCTAACTTAGCTCCTTTGGTGCTAACTACAACTCAGTTCTTTCAGTTGCTCCAGCTGAAACTCCTGGAGTCATCTTTAGCTCCCTTTTGTCTTTACTCTACATCAGCTTTGTCAGCAAATCCCATTGACACCACTCATTTTCTGCCCCCATCAGCATCTTCTACTATTATTAAAAACTCGAAGCCTCACATAACTACAGAAATTCAAAAGGAACCACAGATGCTGTCAGGAATGCCAAGGAACATAGACAACACCAAGAAAGTGCCACAACTCTGCCAGACCCTCAGAGCCTCCTCATTCCCCACCTACACTGACACTTCTGCCCTACCCTCACATTAGCTAATAATATTGCTTAACTTTTTGTTTTGAAATATTTAGAGATTCACAGGAAGTTGCAAAGTTCAGAGATCCCACATATTTTTACCCACTTTTCAATGATGTTACATCTTACATAACTACAGCACATTATCAAAACCAGGGAATTGACATCTGTGTGTATGTATTCTCCATGACATTTAATCAGGTGGTGGCCCCTGTAATCACCACTGCAATCAAGAGATAGAACAATTTCATCACGGAAAAAAAAAAATTTTTTCTCAGGCTACCCCTTTAAAATAAAAATTTCTCATAATCCCCTCATCCTTAACCCCTACAAAATTGCTAATCTGTTTTCCATCTCTTTGATTTTGTCATTTCTTTTAAAGTTATATAAATGGAGCCATAGAGTATGTGATCCTTTGAGATTGGTTTGTTTCACTCATCATAATACCTTTGAGGTCCTTATTGTATGTATCAATAATTTGTTCCTATTTCATTGCTAAGTAGTATTTTGTGGTACAGATAGCCTGCAGTTGTTGAACCACTCATTTATTGAAGGTCATTTTGATTGTTTCCAGTTTTCTTACCATTACAAATAAAGTTGTAATGAATAATCCCATTCAGGTTTTTGTGTGAACATATTTATTTCTCTGAGATATTGCCCAGGAGTGCAACCGCTGGGTTGTATGGTAAACACATGTTTAGGGGTTTAAGTCTGTTTGTTATTTTTGTTTTGGTTTAGAAACCGCCAAACTATTTTCCAGAGTGGCCGTACTGTTTTACATTCCAAAATGCTTCCAGAGTCCAACCACTTGTCCTGCTCTCCTCTGCCTGCTCTCCCCCCTCCCCGGGATCACTTCAATAGCACCATGACCACATTTGCTCCTTGATGTTCTCTCCCCTACCCCTTCAGTCTGTTTCAGTCCAGCAACCAGAGTGATCCTGGAGAAATGAAACTCAGATTGGGTAACACCTCCGCCTGAGACCATACAACAGCTTCTCACGTCACCCTGAGAAAAGCCAAACTCCGTACCATGACCTTGATGATGTGTCAGTCCTCTGACTCTATTTTCAGTTCCTCTCTCCATCACTTGCTTGTTATCACTCACTCACTCACCATCCTTCCCAGCTAGGACAACGGCCCCCTTGCCCTGCCCTCAACTCTTGTTGACTTCACATTTGCTGTGCCCTAGGACTGGAAAAGATCAGTTTTCATTCCAATTCCAAAGAAAGGCAATGCCAAAGAATGCTCAAACTACCGCACAATTGCACGCATCTCACATGCTAGTAAAGTAATGCTCAAAATTCTCCAAGCCAGGCTTCAGCAATACATGAACCGTGAACTTCCAGATGTTCAAGCTGGTTTTAGAAAAGGCAGAGGAACTGGAGATCAAATTGCCAACATCTGCTGGATCATCAAAAAAGCAAGAGAGTTTCAGAAAAACATCTATTTCTGCTTTATTGACTATGCCAAAGCCTTCGACTATGTGGATCACAATAAACTGTGGAAAATTCTGAAAGAGATGGGAATACCAGACCACCTGACCTGCCTCTTGATAAATCTGTATGAAGGTCAAGAAGCAACAGTTAGAACTGGACATGGAACAACAGACTGGTTCCAAATAGGGAAAGGAGTACGTCAAGGCTGTATATTGTTACCCTGCTTATTTAACGTATATGTAGAGTACATCATGAGAAAAGCTGGGCTGGAGAAAGCACAAGCTGGAATCAAGATTGCTGGGAGAAATATTGATAACCCCAGATATGCAGATGACACCACCCTTATGGCAGAAAGTGAAGAACTAAAGAGCCTCTTGATGAGTGAAAAAAAAAGAGGAGAGTGAAAAAGTTGGCTTAAAGCTTAACATTCAGAAAACTAAGATCATGGCATCTGGTCCATCACTTCATGACAAATAGATGGGGAAACAGTGGCTGACTTTATTTTTGGGGGCTCCAAAATCACTGCAGATGGTGATTGCAGCCATGAAATTAAAAGATGCTTACTCCTTGGAAGGAAAGTTATGACCCACCTAGACAGCATATTAAAAAGCAGACATTACTTTATCAACAAAGGTCCATCTAGTCAAGCCTATGGTTTTTCCAGTAGTCATGTATAGATGTGACAGTGGGACTATAAAGAAAGCTGAGCACCGAAGAATTGATGCTTTTGAACTATGGTGTTGAAGAAGACTGTTGTGAGTCCCTTGGACTGCAAGGAGATCCAATCAGTCCATTCTACAGGAGATCAGTCCTGGGTGTTCACTGGAAGGACTGATGTTGAAGCTGAAACGCCAATGCTTTGGCCACTTGATGCAAAGAGCACACTCATTGGAAAAGACCCTGACGCTGGGAAAGATTGAGGGTGGGAGGAAAATGGGACGACAGAGGATGAGATGGTTGAATGGCATCACCAACTCAATGCACATGGGTTTGAGTAGACTCTGGCAGTTGGTAATGGACAGGGCGGCCTGATGTGCTGCAGTTCATGGGGTCGCAAACAGTTGGACATGACTGAGCGACTGAACTGAACTGATGCCGGGAAGGGCCTTCCTACACACCTCATTCCCAAAATCCTTGGGTCTTTATTCAAACACCCTTCTCAGGGAGGCTTCCCCACCCACCTATCTCCCTACCAACCTCCCCTGCTGTGTTCTCCTCAATACATTTATCATCTCCTGACATGCCACATGCTAATCTCATCTTCTTACCTCTCATCCTTCACTAATGCAAACATCCTGAAGGCAGAGATTTGTGTCTCTTTTGTTCTTGTGTTTACTGCTAGTCTAGAATAATGGCACATGATAGGTGAACAATGAACATGTTTTAGGGGAATGGATGGATAAGTGAGTCAACAGTCACCAACTGCAGAAATATGATTGCCAACATTTCATATTTGTTCACAACATCCCTGGGTGGAATGCCACTCAGAGCACATTGAAACGGAGACCAGAATAAAGCACCAAGGCAATTTTAAAATGACAAATATATGTCTGTAAATGGAATCATCAGTAGTATAGCTGACCACTCAGCTAGAGTCTTGTGCATTTCTGTGTCACTAGAATGCAACTCTGGAACTGATCCAGTTCTGAAGTGTCACATTGGTACACACAGCTCCGGAAGCTGAACAGGAAACCACAAGTTTATTCCCTGATAAACAACAAAACCTGGACAACAAAGCCATGTAAATTTCACACCCATCCTTTGGTTATCCATCCAAACACAAAGATGGACTCCTTCACTCCTACAATGACTGTTTCTCAAAGCCCATGACACTTTGAACCAAATTTATATTCAGTAAGTGATAGCATTTAACCAAAAAACAACAGGCAAACAGTTCACAGAAGGTAGAAGAAAGTTCAAAGCCAATGAAAAAAGCTTGTTTACAGATTAGCAAGGCATGGCATGGACCTACTAGAAGAAAATTCTAAAGAGGCTAATTTATACTTGCATGTTTGCATGTTTGCTAAGTTGCTTCAGTTGTGTCTGACTCTTTTCAAAGCTATGAACTATAGCCCATCAGGCTCCTCTGTCCATGGGACTTTCCAGACAAGAATACTGGAGTGGGTTGCCATGCCCTCCTCCAGGGGATCTTCCCAATCCAGGGATTGAACCCATGCTTCTTACATCTCCTGCCGGCAGGCAGGTTCTTTGGCAGGCATGTTCTTTACCATTAGCACCACCTGGGAAGCACCAATTTATACTTATTGATATCAATTGCTTTTTTTTTTTTTTTGAGTACTTGCTCTAAAAATAGCCCATAATAATATAGCACAGACTACATACCGAGGACTATTCTAAACACCTCATTAACTCAACCAACACACCCCAAGAAAACACAAGGAGGTAGATAGTATAACGGGCCCCCAAATTACACAAAATTGTACTAATGGATCCTAAGGCACACAGCCAATGAGCTAGGCTCCCTGAACGTGAATCTGGGCAGCCTGGCTGTGGAATCTGCACTCTTCACCTTTCCTCTCCATTTTGTGCTAAAGTTTCTGTTAAAATGTTACCCTCATTATCTCATTCAATGTTTAAAACCAATTCAAGAGGTAACAGAAGAGGAACTGAAGCTTAAAGAGGTGAAGTAAGTAGGCTGGGAAGTAGTAGCAAGAGTTTCAAACTCAAGTCAGCCTGACTCTGGAAGTCCATCCACCTGGCCTCTTTTGGCCCCGCCTACATTTTCCTACCTGGCTTCCCCACTGGAGTACATGTTGCTGTCCCCAGGACCACCCTCACTGCCCTGTCTCCAGCCTATAAGTCTCCATACACAGGTGAATCTCTCTTTCCTATACAGTTCCCTCAATTTTCCAGTGTGAAATGAAAATATCTCCTTCTATATTAATAAACAGGAAATGTCACAGCTATCAGTGATTTCTGGCCTCCAAATGTGAATGAGAGCCCCCAAAACTGTAATCCATCAGATGCTGCCACCCTCCACGATGATTGCTGAGGAGCTGGGGGAATGCAAGAAGCAAGGTGAACAAGGAAACAGGAGTGGCCCCAGATAGCTGAGGTGCATATGAATGGAATGAATTCAGTGAGCCCAGAGGCTTTCGTTTTCCCATACATCGAATTCTAAATTCCTTAACTTGATACCTGATCTTTGATGTTCAGACTGCCTGCTCCCTTTACTGCAAACTAGTATATAGCCTGACTTCCCCATCTGCATCCTTGGAGCAGTTTTCTCAGAGTTACTGAGAGGCTGTCTCCCAGGCTTGGAGTCCTAAACATTCCCACCAAATAAAATAACTCTACTTTCAAGTTGTGACTATATTTTTTTAGCTGACATAGAAGGCAATGGCAACCCACTCCAGTACTCTTGCCTGGAAAATCCCATGGATGGAGGAGCCTGGTAGGCTGCAGTCCATGGGGTCGCTAAGAGTCGGACACGACTGAGCGACTTCACTTTCACTTTTCACTTTCATGCATTGGAGAAGGAAATGGCAACCCACTCCAGTGTTCTTGCCGGGAGAATCCCAGGAATGGGAGAGCCTGGTGGGCTGCCATCTATGGGGTCACACAGAGTCAGACACGACTGAAGCGACTTAGCAGCAGCAGTAGCAGGAAAGTAAATGTGACTTGTCTCCTTCTTGAGGCTTTCCTTTGAATAAAATCTACCCTCAGCACTTAACTCAAACGAAGTTTGTACTGATCAGGTTTCAGACTAAGATAAGAATCTCAGAGAGCATTAAGGATATATGCTTGACTAGGAAGGTCTCTTTCTGGTAGATGTAAACCATATCCCATGAGGGGTCATCTTGATCTATGAGTAAAGCTGGCAAAATCACAGTAGCCCACATACTGCTTGTGTGATCTCTGACAAGTCTCGTCAACTCTGTACCTCAGTTTCCCACGTGCAAAAACATACCTCCCTTGTGGGATGTGAGAAGAGTCCCTGAGCTATTTACAGAACACAGTGCTTAGAACATTTCCCGGCACAAGGTAAGTGCTATGTAAGTGTTTGCTATTGTTATCACCATTATTAAATGCCTGGGTCACTATCCCTGCAAGGAGTGAGGAGGCAAGGAGTGAAGAGTCAGGCTTCTCATCTCTTCATTCCCAATCTCCTCTCAATCTAGAAAAACTTTATGCTACTGGTTTTCAAGAAAGCTTGCTTTCTGCCTCATGGAGTGGAGAATTTGGGTTGATTTAATAAAGCTTGCTATTTATAGGGTGTTTTTCTTCCTTAAAAGACCTCTGCACAACCAACAATTCTTTCCGTGACACTAAACAAAGAAAGAATTTTTAACAGGAAATTTTTGAAAGAAATGTCGTGGGCCTCATTTTCAGAAATGGCTGAGCTGGTTCAAGACTGCTTACAGTGAGAAGTATAACACAAACTACCACAAAAATGAGAACTTCTAGGGTACAAAAAAATGAACTTCGTTCAAATGCGGGGGCGGGGGGGGCCCTAGCTATTTTACATTTTTCAGCATTAGAGAGTAAATTTGCATTATTCCAAATGCTTTGCATGCTGCTTCTTAGGCTTCTTTTAAAAGAAATTTTAAGAGAAGAAAAAGAAAAGGGAACAGTGCAATTAAAAAAAAAAAAAAAAAAAGCATCGCTTATTTGACTCACACAATCCACTGACGATTTTCACCTTGCTTGATGGAAACGTCTACGTTTCCTCCTTCTTCAGTGGACTGTTCATCTTCCTCATTGAAATCTATTTCTTAAGCCATGAATTTTAACTTATTCACACTTAACTCTTTCCTGGGTTCCCTGATAGCTCAGTTGGTAAAAAAAAAAAAATCTGCCTGCAATGCAAGAGACCCTCATTCAATTCCTGGGTGGAAAGATCCCCTGGAGAAGGGATAGGCTACCTGTTAGGGGAAGTACACTGACTGAAACCACCCACGCTAGCCAGGCACCATAGTAACCATTTGCATGAGTTGTTTTAGGACAGTAGGTCCTGGTGAGGAATACGGAACTAATAAGCCACCACCAACCGGAAGAGTTCAGGAAAGGTCAAAAAGTGACACCACATGCCCGACCACCTCCCAGAATCCTTCTCTCTGGCATCCATCTTGGCTGAACAAGGAGCGCACCACCTGGAAGGACTCTGAGTCAGAATGACTGGCTAAAGACAGCCCAGAAACTAATCCCATCACCATAAAACCTGAGACTGTGAGCCAGGTGGCAGGGCTGTTCTCCTGGGTTCCCTTACCCTCCTGCTCTCCACCCGGGTGCCCCTTCCCAATAAAATCTCTTGCTTTGTCAGCATATGTGTCTCCTCAGACAATTCATTTCCAAGCATCAGACAAGAGCCCAGTTCTGGGCCCTGAAAGCGGTCCCCCTTCCTGCAACATATCCACTCCAATATTCTTGGGCTTCCCTTGTGGTTCAGCTGATAAAGAATCCTCCTGCAATGCAGGAGACCTGGGTTCGATCCCTGGGTTGGGAAGATCCCCTGGAGAGGGGAAAGGCTACCCACTCCAGTATTCTGGCCTGGAGAATTCCATGGACTGTATAATCCATGGGGTCGCAAAGAGTCAGACATGACTGACGGACTTTCACTTTCATTTTCAACACTTTCCTGGCTTTGTGCACTAAGAAAAGCTCTGAAACATAGGCAGGAAATGCCTTCTGCTACCTACAACTTCAGTAACATCTGAATATGTGCTTGCGTGCTAAGTCCCTTTAGTGATGGCCAACTCTGTGACTCCATGGAGTGTAGTCCACCAGGCTCCTCTATCCATGGAGTTCTCCAGGCAAGAATACTGGAGTGGGTCTCCATTTCCTCCTCCAGGGGATCTTCCCGATTGGAAGGCAGGTTCTTTATCACCACAGTCACTCTTAATAGTGCAACTTCAGATGAAAGGATTTGCTCAGGAAATTATGAAAGAAACCAGATCAGTGGTTGAATACCTACATGGTCAGAGATGAAGGGCTTTTCCTGAGTAGTGTCAGCTTGAGAACAAGACCTCTAGCCCTGGAGGCAAACCATCTCTGTCTGGCCAGGAGTGACTCCCCTCAGCTTCCCAGTCTGATGAAAAGATCGGCATTTGTACCTACATGGCTTTCCTTTCCAGACATCCAGTCTGTATTTGACGTATAAGACACTGGGCTATTTAGAGGTGGGGGCTCTGTGACTCTGCCCCATGACTGAGACATGCTTCGCTGATGGCCCCATCTTGGATGACCCCATCTTGGATGACAACTCAGCGTGGTCGGTCTGGAGCTGCGGCCTCCTCGTTGTCAGTAACACACACACACGACCCTGATTGTAATGTAACCTCCATAAACAGTGACACCATTGCTTTGACTTCTGGTTATCACACACAGCCTGTTCATGAACACAGATAAGAAGAGCTGTGTCAAAATTAAGCAGATTGCTCTTGCATTATCTTCATTAGATTGAGGAATTAAGTTGCCCAACTACGGGTTCCCTGAAGTCTGTGGTGGCCAGATTTATACAGTTGAACAGTATTTGTGTTGCTGGTTGAATCCAGAGAACACATACGCTCAGTCTGCATTTCATTCCTGCAGCTTTCCTTGGTTCCAAGAACTCTCTTTGAAGTCAGTGCTCTTTAGTTCAGATGATAAGCACATTATTTTAATAAGGTCAGAACCATGAATCTATTCACTTGTCAATTAATATCACTCAGCTCCATGTCACAGACTGTACTAGTCCTCGCCAACTGTCTCACAGATGACTGTAGGTTACTAAGAATACCAACTTAGGAAAGTGCAGCCAGGTCGGCACAAATCCACCATCCCAAGAGATGAAACAAATCAAAGCATCCATCCCACCCCAAAACACTGGAGGGAGGGTCATGGTCCTGTGAAAATAGTTGCATTGAAGATATAAGTGTTCCATTAAAAGTGTCATTCACCCAGTGTTTATAAACAACTGCAAGCCAGCACCTATATTAATATTGCATGTACAGTGTCAGAGGATCAGAGTTTCAGGTTCACATAGTTAGTGACATCATCACAGCCAAAGCCTTCATGAATTTTCTTCACAGCCTTAAAGCATAAAATGCAGTGGCACTGGCTTTGCCTCTAGAGTAACTGCGGCAAAGTTTACAATGCCATCAGAATGTATTCTATCAATAAACTGAGCACGAAGTCTGTTCACCAATATAGATCATTTTAAACATGAAAACATAAAGAGCCTGAAGTTGGTATTTTCCCATATCAAAACAGTCAGAAAATGAATGTGTTGGCCCAAGGGCAGGCCTCATCCTGTTTCAAGGGTAGATATAGCCCCATAATGAAGACAAATTGATCAAGTTCCTTTTTGCCAAATGCCATGGATTAGTCAAATCACACAACTCTCCTGGTTCTAAATAGAATCTTTATGGCTAGTCCATAGCAATAAGATGCACTCTTATATTAACTGAGTTCAACAAATAAGCATTAACCATCTAATTCGGGCTTAAGAATATAGTATCCTCTGGAGTTTGAATTCTAGACAGCCATTGATCAAAGAATTATACAAATACGCATAAAATCCCAGTTGCGATAAATAATAAGTGTGAAAGTTTTCTAGTCCTAAAAGAGCAGAAAATAATTGGGACATATCAGTATTGTGACTACATTGATCAAGTAGAAATAAACATATTTAAGTTTCAGAATTCTTGTGGAGATTAAATTTTATATATACAAAGATGTATTTTTAAACTATACATACTTAGATAAAAATAAGGATCATTTTACTAAAGTGGATAGACTATTTTGCAATAATAAGTAATAAGTAAAATCTCAGTAATTAAATATTCTTTCCAACCCTGGGATCAAACCCAGGTCTCCCGAATTGCAGGAGGATTATTTACCAGCTGAGCCACCAGGGAATTCCAAGAATATTGGAGTGGGTAGCCTATCCCTTCTCCAGGGGATCTTCCCGACCCAGGAATCCAACTAGGGTCTCCTGCATTGCAGCCGGATTCTTTATCAACTGAGCTATCAGGGAAGCCCATACTGGAGTGGGTTGCCATGCTCTCCTCCAGGGAATCTTCTTCCCAACCCAGGGATCGAACCCATATCACTTTACACCTTCTGCATTGGCAAGCGGGTTCTTTACCACTAGAGCCATCCTGGAAGCCCCTTAGTTAAACAGATCAAAGGTTTATTCCTCACTCAAGTATAATCACTGTCAATCTGGAAGCTCTGCACGGCAGTTCCCTTCAAGCAGAGAGTCAGGAATCCAGTCCACTTGGATCGTGGGTCTCCAGAATCTTAAGATGTGGCTTCTATATCATGGTGGTGACAAAGCCCCTCAGAGCAAGGGATCACAGAGTCATGCACTGGCTCTCAAATGTTCCATCTTCCCACAAGGGCACTAGTAAATGCTGGGGAGAACTTGGATATTCAGTAAAGGCTTCTGCCATGAGTGGGACAGCATGGTTCTTGAGCAAGTCCTCCAGCTTTTCTAAGACCATTTTCTCGTTGATCAAGTGAAAAGGGTGATTTATCATCTCACAAGGCTTAATATGAAGACTTCATACATTGCAAGGAACCACAGAAAGGGCTCTCACTGCTTTATGTGTACCACAACCACCAGTGACACCAACACCAGGGAGGAGAAGAAAAACTAAGCTGAAGAGTGATAGGCCTGGACTACTTTCCATTGAGGAAACAGGCCTGCCAGCCTGGCACTTAAGAATGGACAGCATCCTAAATCACCAGGGTGGGTGGGGGGAGAGTAGGAAGGGGTGGGTGAAAACAGCACTGAGACAACCCTGTACAGACCTGGCCCTTCCTGCTAACCTCCTGGAAAGCACCATTTGACTTCTGGGTCACTGCACATTTACCTAATTTTCCTACTGGGCTAATCTAAAATTGTCTAATCTAGTTAACAGACCCAGTTTTAATTTTTTAAGAAAGCTAAATATACAAAGTTACCTAGCATTTTCTCATCTGGAATCATGCTATTCGAGGTCAGAGATGAGGTATATTACTTGTTTAACTGGTATTATTAGTCCCTATTTGACCATCAGAGAGTCAATGGCCCTGAGCTAAATTACAGACCCTTGTTTACCTAACTAAAAACCAAGAAACCTATAAAACAGCAATTCCTGGTTATCATTATGGCTCCCAATTGTCTTTGTGAAGATGGAAACTCAGGTGGTATTTATCTGTTTGAGAAATATTGTGCTTATTTATACTCTCTTAAGCAACTATCCTCAGCACCAATATATCTGCTTAATATGCTGCCTTTATTGCTTTGGTGATAGATTCAACCATTAGGCGCACAGCATGACAAATGGATATTCGGGGCCTTGTGCAAATGATGTCAGCCTCTTCATCATGGGTTTTAGCTCTCTATCTGCTCATGCAGGCTACTCACAGTTAGAATGAAGAAAGCAGTGTGCTGTTACATTAAAAGCAATACCAGAAGCAGAAAAAATGATATTTCTATAAAAACAAGTAGAGGTGAAAGAGAATGAAATGAAAGTAATTGATTGTAAGAAAAGAGTCTCAGAGAGTTCAAAGAGCAAGGATAAAAAATCCAAAGGCTTGGGAGATTAATTTAACCACTACAGAAAAGATGATTCTGAGAAAAACAACCTATAAGACCAATTGAAGAATAGATGGCTGTTTCAGAAAACAGAATACAATTGAAAATGCTGAGAGGGTAGAAAGGATACAGTAAACAAAACAACACTTATTTATTTAAGAAGTTGATAGCCAAAATGTGTGTTCTTGTTAAACATCATGGTGACCCAAAGCAAATAAAAATCCCAGTAACAGTACATTTCTGTTGCCTATTAAGAGAAGTTATAGAATCTTGGGGGCTTTCCCACAAAACTAAACCTTGAGAAATCATACAAAGAAAAGCAATTCACTCTATGATCTTGGTAGAAATTCATTCTTAACTAAGTAATAGAGAGTATATTTTTAGCTTATTTTATGAAAATTGTCTATATATTACATCATATAATGAAAATACATATATTGGGACGTTTCAAAAGGTGCTCATGCGTATGTGTTTACATACATATGTCCTGTGGGAAGGACCACAGGTGGTCACTCACATTTTGAGCATGTGTAGGCAACAACTTGTATGTGTTTGCTGTGTTTACATAGGTCTGTGTGACTTGAATGGTTATGTATGTCGTTGTACATATGAATGGATGTGTAAGTGTGTGGCATGTGTGTATGAAAACAGTGTACATGAATATATGTGACTCTATGCAAGAGTGTCTCTCTGTCGGAGGTATAATTGTTAATACATACAACTCCATGTGTGAACATGGATGTACATGGGTGCATGTGTATGTATGGAAGTATGTATGAGTGTACATGTGAGCGTACTGTGAGTGTGCATGTATATGCACATGGTCACATGTAAACACATGTAAGAGCTGTTGCTAACAGTAGATAACTTCTAATAAACCAGACAATAAGGTGTTTCCATGGCTTAGAAGGAAACAAAGAGCAGAGATATTTAAAGGGGAATTAGCATAGCAACTGGCTTCTTATAAGATCACTGAGACCAGAACCACATTTGGCACCAAAGTCATTTCCTAAATGGTCCCCCAGGGACTGAGGCCTGCTTCCCTCCCTGCTCCATTCACTGCACTGTTTATCCTTATTAGCTTAAGAAGCGGAGAAGGCCCTGGCACCCCTCTCCAGTACTCTTGCCTGGAAAATCCCATGGACGGAGGAGCCTGGTAGGCTGCAGGCCATGGGGTTGCAAAGAGTCGGACACGACTGAGCGACTTCTCTTTCACTTTTCACTTTCATGCACTGGAGAAGGAAATGGCAACCCACTCCAGTGTTCTTGCCTGGAGAATCCCAGGGACGGGGGAGCCTGGTGGGCTGCCGTCTATGGGGTCACACAGAGTCGGACACACTGATGTGACTTAGCAGCAGCAGCAACAGCTTAAAAAGGCCTAAAGACTCCAGCAGTAGCCCTTATTCCCTCCTAACCAGGTCTTTCTCATTTCCAGGCACCCCAGCTCCTCCGTGAGGAAGGACCCAGGCTCCACCTGTTCATCCCTGCCTGTGACATCTTCCAAATTCATCAAAAACACTTTCATTCAAGAAAGCTTCCCTCCCCAGCAGTCCCTCACACTTTCTCTCTCCTCTCAGCATTAAGAACAGCATTTAGCATTTTGAATTACAGATTAAATTAAGGGTACAAAGAGATTAAATCACATGACTACTCAGGGTGATTATAACAACAGTTAACTTTTATTGGGGCCTTCCCTGGTCCCTCAGATGGTAAAGAATCCACCTATAACGCGGGAAACCTGGGTTTGATCCCTGGGTCGGGAAGACCCCCTGGAGGAGGGCATGGCAACCCACTCCAATATTCTTGTCTACAGAATATCCATGGACAGAGTAGCCTGGCGGGCTACAGTTCATGGTGTCACAAAAAGTTGGACATGACAGAGCAACTTTTATTTTTAAGCACAACTTTTATTGAGAACTTTCTATGTGCCTAGCACTCTGACAAATAAGCCTTTTATATACACCTCAATTAATTATCACAACACACATTTGACAGTGCTACAAACAGGACTTTCATTTTAAAGGTGTGGGGGAGAGGCTTAGTCGTTCAATCATCTCTGACTCTTTGAGACCCCACGGATTGTAACTTGCCCGGCTCCTCTGTCCATGGGATTTTCCAGGCAAGAATACTGGAGTTGGTTGCCGTTTCTTCCTTCAGGGCATCTTCCTGACCCAGGGATCAGACCTGCGTCTTCTGCATCTCCTTCACTGCAGGCAGATTCTTTACCCGCTGAGCCATCAGGGGCGAAAGTAAAATCCAACAGTTTGGGTAACTCATCCAAAGTCTTTTTATTTTCTGTGTATGTTCTCTGCTATTCATACTGATTACATTGCATTGATCTGTTCTCAAATTCACAGATTTTATTCTGTCTTCTCCACTTTACCATTGAGCCCGTCCAACGAGTGTTGCAGTTCCTGGGGTCACAAGGAATCAGACATGACTTAGCAACTGAACAACAACAATAATGAGTTTTTACACTAGTCATTGTATTTTTTAGTTCTTTAATTTCCTTTTGGTTTCTTTTAAAAATAATATCTATTTTATTTCCTGAAATTTCCTAATTTTTTCATTTGCTCAAAAGAATCTGTAATTCCTTGGGAAACAGTTTCATGATGCTGCTTTAAAATTGTTGGCAGATCACTTCAATATCAGATTCAACTCAGTATTAGCATCTGTTGATTGTCTTTTTAAATTTATATTTTATTTCTCTGGTTCTTGGTATGACAAGTGACTTTCTATTGTACTCTCAGCATTTTGGATATTGTACTATGAGACTCTGGATCCTACTGTATCTTTTTTTTTTTCATTTATTTTTATTAGTTGGAGGCTAATTACTTTACAATATTGTAGTGGTTTTTGTCATACACTGACATGAGTCAGCCATGGATTTACATGTATTCCCCATCCCGATCCCCCCTCCCACCTAATCTTGAGAAAGAAGAATGGAACTGGAGGAATCAACCTGCCTGACTTCAGACTCTACTACAAAGCAACAGTCATCAAGACAGTATGGTACTGGCACAAAGACAGAAATACAGATCAATGGAACAGAATAGAAAGCTCAGAGATAAATCCATGAACCTATGGACACCTTACCTTAGACAAAGGAGGCAAGGATATACAATGGAAAAAAGACAACCTCTTTAACAAGTGGTGCTGGGAAAACTGGTCAACCACTTGTAAAAGAATGAAACTAGAACACCTTCTAACACCATACACAAAAATAAACTCAAAATGGATTAAAGATCTAAATGTAAGAACAGAAACTCTAAAACTCTTAGAGGAGAACATAGGCAAAACACTCTCCGACATGAATCACAGCAGGATCCTCTATGACCCACCTCCCAGAATTTTAGAAATAAAAGCAAAAATAAACAAATGGGACCTAATGAAACTTAAAAGCTTTTGCACAACAAAGGAAACTATAAGCAAGGTGAAAAGACAGCCCTCAGATTGGGAGAAAATAATAGCAAACAAAGCAACAGAGAAAGGATTAATCTCAAAAATATCCAAGCAACTCCTCCAGCTCAACTCCAGAAAAATAAATGACCCAATCAAAAAATGGGCCAAAGAACTAAACAGACATTTCTCCAAAAAGACATACAGCTGGCTAATAAACACATGAAAAGATGCTCAACATTACTTATTATCAGAGAAATGCAAATCAAAACCACAATGAGGTACCATTACACGCCAGTCAGGATGGCTGCTATCCAAAAGTCTACAGGCAATAAATGCTGGAGAGGGTGTGGAGAAAAGGGAACCCTCTTACACTGTTGGTGGGAATGCAAACTAGTACAGCCCGCTATGGAGAACAGTGTGGAGATTTCTTAAAAAAACTGGAAATAGAACTGCCATATGACCCAGCAATCCCACTTCTGGGCATACACACCGAGGAAACCAGATCTGTATCTTTAGCAGACAGTCCCCCTGGTGACAGTTTCCTTTGAGCTTTCTAGTGTAAGGGTGTATATGTTTAAGTTCCCTCCAGGCCCTGCCAATACCAGCATGGGAAGAGTAGGGCACTGACTTGCCCCTCCTCACTATACAGTGGGTTCCTAGTCTCCCCCGTCCTGCCCTGCTGACACTTTCCTGGTGAGAGGGGTACCGACTCCCACCCTGCTGGGCTCTGCTACCACCAGGAGAGGGAAGGGAGAGGGATGGAGTTTCAGCAAACCCACCTCCAGCCTCCTAATTCTACCTTGTTGCTATCAGATGGGGTGGTGGCTAAGTTTCCCTCTGAGCCCAGGGGAGAGCAGAGTACCGACTAGTCTTAGCACGTACCATCTCCTTAAATTTCGTTGCTTCTGAGTGATGATGAAGACTCAGGTCACCACTGCACCCCACTGACACTACCCCAGCAGAACTGGTTTCACTAGACAGGGAACGAAAGATGTGCTGCCCATCTGGTCCTGATGACAGCACGCGGTAGAAGAATGGGGGGTCTGCTTCTATCATGCATGGGACAAGGTCAACCTCCAGCTCAGCCCTGCTCATACCACCCTATGGAGTTAAGGGAGCAGGCTGCCTGCCTGCTTCCACCCAGCAAGGGGGTGGAGGATAGAGGGGGCATCTTTCAGCTGCTGTTTGGTGTTTGGCTACAGTAGGGGAGATGTTTTCAAATGTTCTTGGTCCTTTGCCCAGGGAGAACAGTCTTTCCTTGGAGCTTTTTATAGCTGTGCCTATTGGTGGTTCTGGGTTGGAGGCTTCTGTGGTGCCTGTTCAAAATAAACATATAATAAGGTAACCTAGAGGCATCCCCAACGGCTCAGTGGTTAAGAATCTGCCTGCAATGCAGGAGCCACAGGAGATGTGGGTTCGATCCCTGGGTTGAGAAGATGTCCTGGAGGAGGACATGGCAAGCCACTTCAGTATTCTTACCTGGAGAATCCCATGGACAGAGGAGTCTGGTAGCTACAGTTCATGGGGTCACAAAGGGTTGGACACAACTGAGCAACTTAGTATGCACACACACAGGGTAACCCAGGAACTCATTTTAAATCTCCAAGCTAGCACTAGCCATAATAAAAAGTATTATGTGTATGAGTTTGCTAGGGCTGCCAAGACAAAATACCATAGACTGTGTGGCTTAAATAACAGAAACTTATCTGCTCACAGGGGCTTTCCTGGTGGCTGAGATGGTGAAGAATCTGCCTGCAATGCAGGAAATTCGGATTCAATCCTTGGGTCGGGAAGATCCCCTGGAGTAGGAAATGGCTACCCACTCCAGTATTCTTGCCTGGAGAATCCCATGGACAGAGGAGCCTGGTGGGCTACAGTCCACAGGGTTACAAAGGGTCAGACATGATTGAGTGACTAACACTTTCACTTTCTATCTGCTCACAAATCTGGAGCTTGGAAGTCAAGATCAAGGTGTTGCAGGGGTGGCTTCTTCTGAGGCCTCTCTTCTTAGCTTATAGATGCCTCTTAGCTTATAGATGCCTCTTCACACGTCTCCACATGGTCTTCCTTCTGGATGTATCTATGTTCAGATTTTTTTTTTATAAGGTTAATCACAATGGACTAGGGCCAACACCATGAACCTTGTTTTAACTTAATTATCTCTTTAAAACTCTATCTCTAAACATAGGTGCATGCTGAGGTACTGGGGGTTGGGACTTCATATGAGTATGGGGCAGGGGGACACAATTTAGCCCATAACAATATATCATATAATAATATAGTATATAAAATAGTAGACCTCCATGCCACTGATTTTTTTTCTTCCTCTTCATTCACTTATGATTTGGATCACATTGAAACCAGCAGACACTCCCAACACCATCTTCCTTCTAGATGTTCCTCTCCCTGTCCCTGCTTAATGCCTGAGCCCTTTTGATAGACTCACATCCCACCACTGATCCTGGCCAATGGAGCAGGAAAGACTCTGTAATCCAAACCAAGCCAAGGAGATGCTTCTCTAGAATTTTTAGACTCGATGCCCAAGCATTTGAGGCAGAAAAAAAAAAAAAGTTTAGGGACTTTCCTGGTGATCCAGTGGTTAAGGATCTGCCTTCCAATGCAGGGGACACAGGTTTGATCCCTGGTGGGGGAACTAAGATGTCAGATGCAAGGAGCAACTAAGTTGCTATAGTCGCCACAACCAGAGAGCCCACACACTACAATGAAGATCCCACATATTGCAAAGAAAATCCAGCGTGCCACAACTAAGACCCGATGCAGCCAAACAATTAATAAATAGATAACTAACACTTTGGATGCTGGTGTCTCGCTGTCTGCCATGTGTCTTGCTACGGATAAAATAGAGACAGTGAGGGTTAAAGTTCCAGTAGACAAAAGAGGAGCAGGTGAACAGAAAAAAGCACAATCAAGAACTGGGGAGAAATCTCTGGGGTATTTGATTCCCGGTTTCTGGTTAGTTCCCGGGTCTTGACTGAATTCCTTTTCTTGGGTTAGTGAGACCCCTCAATATTTAATAAATATTTATTACTTAAATGTATATAAATGGATCATAAATTTAAATGTATGTATATTTAAATGTATATAAATGGGTTGATTCTTTGCATAAAAGTAATAGAAACTCCATTTAAATACCTTTAGGTTGAGCTACTTTAAATGGGGTTTCTATTACTGTCATGCAAAGAATCTTCTTTATGATCCATTCTCCATGAGTCTGACCCACCACACCTGCCCATCACTGTCCACCTTCCTGAGTCCAGTCTCAAGCTGTCAGTCAGGAAGAAATGCCATGAAGGAGATGGCTAGTATGAATTAGTTCAGTCAACATTTATTGAATACCCTGAGTGTGACCCTGTGGTGCTGGGTGCTAAAGATATCAGACCCTAACCCCCAGGAGAGGAAAGCGACATTAGACCGTGCTCTAAAGAAGAAGTTGACATCAGCCATTGGTACAGCTCACCTCCACTTTGAGCTTTCCTAGAATCTCCTTTTCTTTCTGAAATGTAAGCTCCCAACATCTCTGGAACCATGCTTCTGGATTTCAGGGTTAACATTTACTAATTAAAAGAGAGAAATGCAAATTTATATATAATTTAATACAGTTTCTCAGGTTTGGCAAAAAAGGAAAAACTAAACCTTCCTCTTATCTCAATACAGGGAATGCATATCCTCAAATTTTACAGAACAAATGTTCCTCGATACCTGACTGTAGAAAACAATTTTTTTTTTCTGGCTGTGCTGGGTCGTCATTGCATCCTGCAAATCTTCTCTAATTGCTGCATGCAGGCTTCTCTTGTTGAAGCAGTCAGGCTCTAGATTGTGCATGCTCTGAGTTCCCTGGAGACATGTGGGGTCTTAGTTCCACGACCAGGGATTGAACCCGTGTCCCCTCCACTGCAGGGTAAATTCTGAACCACTGGACCACCAGGGAAGTCCCCAGAGAACAAGTTATTGACACATATATCAGATTGCTCACTGCATTGACTATTTTTACTCCAAATCTGCACATTTATATAGCACATATCCCATGGATTTCATGAAGCAATGAGAATTCCACACACATTTAAAATATCCAGAATAAATTAACTTTTTGCTCTGTGACCAAAGCAAGGATTTCGCATTGCTCCCAGCCTGGGTTTCACAGATAACATTGTAGCCGGTGTCCCAAACCACACTGTGACCATAAAGAAATGTTCCCAGTCACTTTGCACTGAATCTACAAAGCACACATATTTTTGCCTGCCAAGCATTCAAGCCTTTGAAAGGGTCTCCCTGTGTCAGAGCTCTGAATTCTGTGATACCAATGGAATTTCATCACACAAAATGAAGTTATTTGTGGTAAACGATTAGCAAGGGAAAACTGCGAGTCCCCTGGAAAAAATAGCACAATAAAAAGTTTTGAAAAACAGTCCTTTGGACACTCCCAGGGTCTCTCTCCCTGTGGACTAATTAACTGACACATTCAGATGTTGGCTGTCCTTCTTGTTTTCAGAAACGCAACCCAATTACCAGGCTCCACACAGCTACATTTTATAGCTGAGATGATTTTCAGCCCATGTTTTCGTTGCACAGTATGTGTTCGCTTTGTTAAACAAAAAGTTCACAGACAAGAACTGCCGTGGAGGGGGAGAAAGGGAAATAGGTACGTGAAAGACCAGACCCAAAAAGCCACATGCAAATTAAGGGGAAAAACAGCAGTCTCTGGACTTCAGCCTCTGCTTTAGGATCTGTTGTCAAACGTGTATTTAAAAAAATATCCCCAATTTGGAATTTATTGTTTGTCTTTGTTGGAAGTGCTGTGCGATAGGTTTTGTTGAACAATAAACCTAATTCAGTCACCAAAGGACAAAAAATGAGCAGTCGATCTATTTTGCTATTTTGCTTTATCCATGACCAAGTCACATAGACTATGGGAGACCCTCTTCATTGTTAAACGCTCAGTCATTAAAACTATCTGGAGTGAAGGGCAGGAATTAGGCTTCACATTTAACACAGATGTGGACGAAGCCTCAAGCCTGTCTCAAGCCATCGGCTAAGGATGAAAGTTTGTTCACTGTGACAGAGGTGGACTATTTGGTTTAAGTAACTGAGCCATCCCCCTCTAGCATGTGATTGAACAAAACCACTCTTCCCCGACCTGTGTCTTATAAATGAACTTTCTTTTCAAAGTTCTCTCTTGGGTAAGTAAGAAATTACCCATGAAAGAAAGGAAACATAGCTCAGAGAATGATACAGATTTATCTGTTGCCAAACCTTTGTACTCAGTGGTTTGCAGTGAGGGGAGAGAGGGCTACCACCCTCCAGGAATCATTTGGCAATGTCCATACAAAGTGTTGGCGTCACAACTAGGGTGAAGGGGGCTGTTGGCCTATGGTAGGTAGAGACCAGAGATTTGGTTGAAGGTCCTAGAATGCACAGGACATCACCACCACCCCCCATCCACAACAGAGAATTATCCAGTCCAAAATGTCAACAGTGAGGAGGCTGAATAGCCCTGCTTTATAATTCTACACAAATTAATGACCCGATCCTTTCATAAGTTTAGCTAAGATCAGGCTTCCGTACAGTTTTATCTCATGGAGCAAGATGTCTTGGGTGGGGAGGAATAAAGAAAAGGGCAGGGAGTACCTCAAAGGGAAAGAAGAAAACTAACAAGACCAGTTACTGGAGTGAAACAAACCTTTCTTAATTTCACTGGGGCTTAAAAGCCAATTACCTACTAGAACCTAATTAATAATTAGCCTTGTTACACCCTCATCTTTCTTCTAAAAGATGACTTGGCTCCACTCCTGCTCCCGCGGGTGTTCAAATTCATTTCTCCATTAATTTCTTCTCTACACCAGGAAACAAATTTCCCTTCTTTCTCTCTCACCCTCTTGGTGCTTCTTTCTGGATGTTTAGGTCTTAGAATTTAGCTTTTGATATTCCAGACAGAAAACAGGCCTTGTTTATAACAACCTTTGTGTGTTATATTTCAAAGTCAATTTCACATTATCTACCCAAAATTCTATATATTTTGTCTCTGAATACAACACCAGGACAGAGGTATCAGCCAACTTAATAGAGAATTCTCGTGATATAAGGTTACGGACCCTCTCTGTTTCTTTAAAAGTATTGCTACACATATCAAGCTATCAGATCAGCATTTCTCATCACGTTTTCTTAGAAGAGTAGTTCCTTGTATGTTGCCCAGAAAACAAATCATACAATCAAATAAGATAAAAACAAAATACTAAAAATGAGTAACTGAGTATGGATTACTATTCCGCACTCTGCCGAATATTTTATATACCTAATATATATATTTAATATATATATATATATATTTTTTTTTTCTTTTCCCCCACAACAGCCTGAGCTGGGACTCGTTTTCCCATCGTACAGGGAAGAAAACTTGCCCAAGTCTCAGGGCTAATGGTGAGCCTGGGATTTCAGTACAAGTCTACCTGTGTTCAGAGTGGTGCTCTTAAATACTGTGATTTACTACTGGGTTAAACAGAGCTAAGTAGAAATTCTCTACTGCAGAATATCTTAGACCCTTTAATGCATGTGTGCATGCTAAGTTGTTTCAGTCATGTCTGATTCTGTGACCCTATGGATCGTAGCCCGCTAGGCTTCTCTGTCCGTGGGATTCTCCAGACAAGAATACTGGAGTGGGTTGCCGTGCCCTCCTCCAGGAGATCTTGGCAAGCCAGGGATCGAACCTGTGTCTCTGATGTCTCCTGCATTGGCAGGCAGATTCTTTACCACTGGCATCACCTGGGAAGCCCCTTTAATATGCTACTTCATTTATAAGTTCTAAATTAATTTCCCAAGCTGATTTGTCCCATGCACCTTTTTCCCCATGAAGACCCTGTGTGGTCAGCTCTCCAGAGGACCCCTTTAGAACCAAACCATGTTCTCCACCAGAACAAGCTGGTCAGAAAAAGATCTGAAGAGAAGATCACACCAGTTAATTTTTCACCGACTAACCTGAACCAGTGACCAAAGAAATACCACTGAAAAGCTTTGAGAAGCACAAGTGTCATGGGGCTGAGGGGAAAAGCTACCGATATATCTTCTGAGAGGAGAGGCTAAAGAGAATCAGACGTTTCGTAGAGTTGCTTTTAGAATTTAAATCAAGCACCATTTTCTCCCTATAAGCCTCATGTTAAGGTATTTACCAATGAACAGCTGGAGAGGATTAAAGTTGTGTGAATATCTTCTTACATTCAAGAACAAAAGATGTTAAAATAAACTTTCAAGGCAGCTCTGGTGACTTATGAAGTGTCCTGCATTATGAGCAGTTTGGTTGACTGTGAGATTGGTTCATAAAGGCCAAAAATGAAGTGTTACCATTGAACGAGTTTCCAACTATCTGTAATAACATCGTTAGCTTATTTTGCTTTTCAAAACTTTCTTCTCTGTTCCTTATTTTTATAGTCAATATTTAAGTGGAATCGTAATTCTGGGAAGATTCAGGCTCTGGGAAACAAAGGATAGTCAGGTAAAGAGATAAAATATATTACTTAGGGAAGCCAAGAGAGAGACAGCAAATTAAAACCAGATGTGAATTTGATATATCATCCCCTCCAATAGGAAGAACACTTTCAAATTCACATTTTTATTTTTCTCTTGGAATCAGTTGCATCACTGAATTCTTTCAAATAAGTAAAACAGTGAGCAGCTCTTGCCCAGAAAGAAATTACATGAAGCCCACACAGGACTTTGAACGTTCATTTGCATTTGAATGATGCAAATTGTAATTTGGGATAATAAAGTCTATGTGACTGAGCAGGAGAAATTATATGAACAACCAGAATTCCATTCAAGTCCTCTCCTAGTTTTTATCCCAACATGCTAACTTCAATCTACATGTTCCATCAGAGGTGTGTTTCTAAAAAACACAAAATTCTTCCCAACCCTGTCACATTTGCCTGGCTTAATAGGATCAAATCATTGGTTATTATGGGTTATTTTCATTTCATGTACTCTCAAGGACTCCCCATGAACAATATGTTTCTGAGTCTTCTTTGGTACATCAAATACAGCATTATAGTGCCACAATAACAGTGAACCTAGGATATGTTCAGATTCTGATGTAGAACCAGCATAGTGGCAAATCGGTATTATGAAAGATCATATCTTTGCTAGAAAACTAGTATTAATCATTTGACTATCAGACTACAAACCTCTATAGACATACTTCCTTATTTTCAAATACAAGTAGGATAACAACGCAAAACAATTTGCCTGATCTTCCCTCAAAATGGTTAATTTATATAATTTCTAAGCCTGAATGGGCTTCCCTGGTGGCTCAGAAGGTAAAGCGTCTGTCTGCAAAGCAGGAGACCAGGGTTCGATCCCTGGGTCTGGCAGAGTCAGACAGGACTGAGCGACTTCACTTTCACTTTCACTTTAAGACTGAATATCATAAAAAGTGGCTTCCCAGGTAGCGCTAGTGGTAACCCACCCACCAATGCAGGTAGACACAAGAGACATGGGTTCAATCCCTGGGTCTGGAAGATTCCCTGGAGGACAGCATGGCAACCCACTCCAGTATTCTTGCCTGGAAAATCCCATGGACAGAGGAGCCTGGAGGGCTACAGTCACACAGAGTTAGACATGACTGACTCACAGAGTTAGACATGACTCAACACAGATGAGTTAGACTCAGCACAGATGCAAAGGGCCTAAGATGTCATGATTGGGGAGGACACGAAGGAGAAATACAGTTTCTTCTCACTGTGTATGTATGTGTTTGCTTTGTCACTATAGCATTGTATTGGCCCCTTAAAACTGAGCTTAAATTTTGCAAAACACTTCCTTAAAAAAAAAAAAAAGTATGACTTTTTAACATGAAGGGTTAAGCCCCAGAACTAAACTACATTTTTACTGACTATTTATAGCCAATCAGAAAAAGTGTCATGATTTCATTATGGTTACCCAATGTATCACCAGAAAGCACTGTTCACATGTGTCTTCATAAGAACAAGTTATAAATAAACCAAACAACAACACATTTTTTTTTAAGTATGACTTTTTAAAGATTTTTTAATTAACTCTTAGCCTTCAGAGAATCTTAGAAGTCATCAAGTGTCCCCACCGGGCCCCCTCTAATCAGGACTTACTTCATTGATGGGCAGTAAGGCTGTCTTTAAACGGGGAGGCAACTAAAGATGCTTTGAGGTAGTTCCATTCCATGTTGTACATTTCTATTCTTTGAAAGTCCTTGCATTAACATAAACAGAATTGACTTCCATAAGTTCCTCAGTGCCCTCAGGAGGAGCAACACAGACTAAATCTAGTCCCTCTTTAAAAGACTAGAAGCCACACCAGTCCACCCTTGAAAGGACGTGATCTCTGTAACATCAATTATGGCCATTCATTCAACCATTCTTCATGTGATGGTAAGGAGACTCAGGCATCTTTGCCTCCTTTCTCTGACACTCCTTCACAGCCTCCTCTTCTCTACCTACCCTTGTATGTTTGAGTTTTCTCGTTTTCCTTCTCTTCGTCTTATCAAACCCCACATTCCCCTCCCAACTGTCACATGGATGAAGACCACCAATTATGAATCTCCAATACAAACTTCTCTTTTGAGCTCAACTCCCAGCTGAACCACATGCAGGTACCAAGGGCAGCTCAATCTCAAAATGTCACAGCAGCATCGTTCCTCTATATTCCCTATCTCCATCAAAGCTATTTATTAATACCATCACCCAAGGAAGGCATTTTGAGTCATAACAAATCCTCTTTCCCCCTCAATAAATTTCTCTTCTAATAAATCTACTTCCTGGAATATCCTCGAATTCTGTTCCCTCTTCTCCATACCACTCCTACTACACGTCAACCTGGTCTCCCTGGTTCCAGTCTCACCTTATTTCCCTCACTGCAACCAGAGTTATCTTCCCAAAACATAGCATGTTCTTGTCACATCCGTTCTAATCACAATGAAAGAAACTGTATCTAACAAAACTGCCTTTCATGCAAAACTTACCCTTAACTGGCCGGGGAACAAAAAATATGCAAATAAATCATATTCTTTTTTTAGAAGAAGTTTGACTGAAACAAAAGAAACAGTTGACAGAAAGGAAGAACTGCAGCTTTAAAAAGCCTTTCCACTCAGCTCATCAGTTCTCAGCTGTTAGCTGACAATAAACATATGGGCAGAAACTACAGTATAAGACAAAGATTTAAGAGCCTGTAACAATACCTGTGTATGTTCAAATAAGACATTTTCCAGACCTTCATACCCGGGTAAAATAAAAGGACACATTCTGAGAGTCTTTCAGTTTTTAAGAAGTTAATCTTCCCTCTCCCCCATCATTAATAACTCCACAGGACTTTCACGCCTTTCTACACACACTGATTATAGGGGTTCCTGATAGAGCTCTCCAGGAGGAATAAATGCACTGGCGAGAAGGGTTTGAAAGGATTGTGATTCAGTGGCAGAAACAGAAAACTTTATTACATTTTTTTATGAGGCAGGTTAGCTTCTATACCATACGAATTGTCTGTCACAAACAGCATCACACTAGAGATAAAACTGGATTCTGTTAGTCTTTAGTCACTTTTATGAAACCAAGCAGACTGGTTTAATTATATATTTTTAGGATCCTAAAACTGACTCTCCCATTCTTGGTTCTCACAATTTTCAATAAATACACACTACGAGTCCCAACCTTAGAGTTTCTTGATGCCTTTCAAACAAAATATTTCAGATTTGTTCATTTGTCTAAATTTATTTAGAAAAAATGTATATAAAGGATGATGATGGAATAGACCCTTCCAGACAAGTGCATCATATTCAATTGCTCAGTCATGTCCAACTCTTTGCTACCCCATAGACTGTAGCCCACCAGACTCCTCTGTCTATGGGATTTCTCCAGGCAAGAATACTGGAGTGGGTTGCCATGCTCTTCTCCAAGGGATCTTCCCGACCCAGGGATTGAACCTGCATCTCCTGCATCACAGGCGAATTCTTTCCGCTGAGCCATAAGTACTATGTCTTAAACTTTCAAATTTACTTACTTCTTTTTGAAAACATCCATAGAACAGTCTCATTGACAGTGGAGTAAAATGAAAGAAAAAGGTTTTTTACTATTGTTATTTTCTGTTGACATGTACTTGGTTTACAATATTTTGTTAGTTTCATTCATTATTATTTGACCTTGAATAGTGATGAACGCTGAAAAGTGAATAAATAAAACACTAAATCATTAACAATAAATAATTCCAGTTAGGTCCCAGGCCTGAAGTCTGAATTTTCTCAGCTCAAAAGAACTGACATATACTCTAGAAACAAAACTGATTTTCTTGCATGTTTATAAGTGTTTATGTCAGTGTGAAGCTATGTGTTTTCTTCTTCACTTCCTTCAAAAACAGAAGTATTTTCATTTAGATTTCATTTTCCATTTCCTTCCATGCTTTGGAATCTTATTACGATGCTGGTGCAAATCTGCAAAGCCACAATCAGGTGTTGCCAGCAGCTTCTGCATAAGTTAGTTTTTACTTGGTGTGCGTTTGAAAAAAACTTTTTTAAAATGGCTCCATTGATAAACATCTGAATTGAACTTTCACAGTTCTGTGGAAAATCAAGCAGAACACACGTTTGGTGGTCATATCACAAGGTTTTCACCCTCCCCCAAGGATTTGTGAGGATGGATGTGTTCATGGTCAAGTCACTGTCCTGCTTGTCTGCTCAAATCAGATGATTTGGGGTCATAATTATATAGAAAAATGAGATTTTATTATATTTCATAGAAGGAAAAATAATTGTAATACTTTTTGCCCTACCCTTTGCTATGGTTTTTAAATCCTCTCCCCAAATTTACAGATTATTTCAGATGCAACAGACAACTTAAAAAAATAATGGAATGGGAGAGAAGGGGAAAGATCCTGAAACATAATGTTTGAACAACAATCCCATACCTAAGTGCAACTAAAAAAATGAGGACAATATCTCTCTACGGTGGATAAAAAATAAATGAAACCTGTGAGTGTAAAATAAGAGCAGTTTGAGAAGATGTCACAGATGATTAACCTCGGAAATGCTAATATGTTAGGGAGAAAATGATAAGGAAAGTAGATTGCATTTCTCCATGCTGAACCAAAAAGATAACAGTACATCATTAGCCAAAAATTTTGCTTGTGTTGCCATATATGAAAATCTATATAGATTTTGCCCTATTTTTAAAAATGCATGTAGAAAGGGTACAATTTCAACCCCTCAAAACAGCACCAGTTGCAGATATTTTATTTAACTTTAACCTTTTATCCAGACCCATAACTCATTGATTAAGAATTCATCTCTATATTTCAGCTCTTGGTTTAAGGCCCCTCATACCGCATATGTCAATCCAGGACTATCTGGAGCATTAACTTAAAATGTCAAAAGTGTAATTTTTCTTTACAGCAGAAGTAGAATTATAAAAATTAGATCTTTCAATTACAGATGACATTTACCATTCTAATCAAGGTTAGCCTTAACATGTGGGTGGGGTCAGAGGTTGAATGAGAATGCTTCTCTATACCAAAATAACTCTACCACAGGTCTGCCAAGGAGATTTTGCTTCTACTTTTAGTAAATACTCCTATTATCTTGGGCTTCCCAGAGGGCACTAGTGGTAAAGAACCTGCCTGCCAATGCAGGAGACTTAAGAGATGCAGCTTCCATCCCTGGATTGGGAAGATGCTCTAGAGGAGGCCATGGCAACCTACCCCAGTATTCTTTCCTGGAGAATCCCATGGACAGAGGAGCCTGGTGGGCTACAGTCCGTGGGGTCACAAAGAGTCGTACACAACTGAAGGTACTTAGCTTTCACAGGCACCGATTATCTTGGTTCTGAGGCATGACAACCATAACCATAAATGGATTTATCATGGATTTCCTATGAACCAAATACTGCGTTCAGCTCTTAATGATTGACATAAAGGAGTCCTTAAGTATGGACACTAAAGCCCCATATATTTGAAACCTAGACCTTGGGAAAATTAGCTAACCTAACTGAACTTCTGTTGTCTCAAGTGTAAAATGGGTATCAGTTCAGTTCAGCTGCTCAGTCGTGACTCTTTGTGACCCCATGGACTGCAGCATGCCAGGCTTCCCTGTCCATCACCAACTCCTGGAGCTACTTAAACTCATGTCCATCAAGTCAGTGATACCATCCAACCACCTCATCCTCTGTCATCCCCTTCTCCTCCCGCCTTCAATATTTCCCAACAAATTTCAGGGTCTTTTCTAGTGAGTCAGTTCTTCACATCAGGTAGCCAAAGTATAGGAGTTTCAGCTTTAGCATCAGGCCTTCCAATGAATATTCAGGACTGATTTCCTTTACGATGGGTTGGTTGGATCTCCTTGCAGTCCAAGGGACTCTCAAGAGTCTTCTCCAACACCACAGTTCAAAATCATCAATTCTTCGGTGCTCAGCTTTCTTTGTGGTCCAACTCTCACATCCATACATGACTACTGGAAAAACCATAGCCTTGACTAGACAGACCTTTGTTGGCAAAGTAATGTCTCTGCTTTGTAATGTGCTATCTAGGTTGGTCATAGGCTTGCCTTCCAAGGAGCAAACATCTTCCAATTTCATGGCTGCAGTCACCATCTTCAGTGATTTTGGAGCCCCCAAAAAAAGTCTCTCACTGTTTCCATTTTTTTCCCATCTATTTGCCATGAAGAGATGGGACCAGATGCCATCATCTTAGTTTTCTGAATGTTGAGTTTTAAGCCAACTTTTTCACTCTCCTCTTTCACTTTCATCAAAAGGCTCTTTAGTTCTTCTTCTCTTTCTGTCATAGGGTGGTGTCATCTGCATATCTGAGGTTACACATATTTCTCCCAGCAATCTTGATTCCAGCTTGTGCTTCATTCAGCCCAGTATTTCTCATGATGTACTTTGTATATAAGTTAAATAAGCAGGGTGACAATATGCAGCCTTCACATACTCCTTTCCCAATTTGGAACCAGTCTGTTGTTTGGTATAATAATATTTAAATCATAAAGTGGCTGTGAAAATGATGAGAAAGATGAGAATAGAAATATTCAGCAATTTTCCTAAGATCACACACAGCTAAGTAGAAGAAACAAATTTCAATCTAGTTCTTGTAATTCCAAATTCCCGTAACTTTCCACAATATCACACCACCTCTGAGGATGCCCAGGATGACATGCAGATAGAAGGCACCAGAGAAGAGCAAGACACAAATGCAGGCAGTGTTTCTATTCTTGGAAGAAGACATAGACCTTTAAGGGTCCTGGGATAACCTAAAGAAGATGGATTCTGTTTGACTCTCAGAATTAAAGGAAATTATATTGGTGACACATTCAGCTGGACATCACAGAAACTGACAAAGAGTTTCTAATCAACAGTGCTCGACATACCATAGAACTTAAAAAAAGATAAAAAGGAAGGAAAGAAAACCAAAAAACAAGACAGTGAAAAAACTGAGTCAGTTAATGAACTCTTAAGAACCATATGAGGCTTCCCTGGTGGCTCAGTGGTAAAGAATCCACCTGCCAGTGCAAAAGATATGGGTTCAATCCCTGGGTCAGGAAGACTCCCCTGAAGAAGGAAATGGCAACCTGCTCCAGCATTCTTGCCTGAAAAATCTCATGGAAAGGAGGAACCTGGTGGATTACCATCCATAGGATCACAAAGAGCTGGACACGACTGAGTGACTAAACAACAAAGAACTGTATACTGTATAAGAAAAGCTCTTTCACCCAGCTAATACATTTTACAGTCCACTCCCAGCTTCAGCCTCCTTCAAACACCTCAAATACTTACATTTTATAACAGAAGATGAAGGTTCAGTTCAGGAAAGTTGGGATAAGTGATGTTGCCCCTTGGTTATAAGCTCTATCAGGGCAGGAAGACCAGCAGTTTTAGTGACCACTTTGTAGCACTAGCTGGCACATGCTGAGTTAACTCAATAAGTCTTTCTTGAATTGAATTCAGTCCAATTGCTGCTATGACCTTCATCCATAATGCAAAGATATATGACCCTCCTGTTTTCTCTTGAGCTCTTAATTAACATCTAGCAATATTCCCTTTGACATGCATTTGGATCCCACCCACATTAAGCATCTGCAAGGCAAAGTCCCAAAGTCACACAGATCAGACACATCAGCTCAAGAAAAATGGAAACAGTTGCATCAAAAGGAATGTGCCTTATTTTAAATGATTAAATATATAAGATAATTTAATATATATGATAATTCATGTTGATAGAGGAATTCAACATTAAGTGATACTGACCTGGATTTAATGTAAAACATTTTTTTTTCTTCATGGAACCCAGAAGAAAAAAAAACAAAATGTTTTTGGTTTTCTTTGTGAGATATTACAGTCGTCTAAAGAACATGTGGTACAAATGAGCAAGTGGGAGGTACAATGTTGTAAGACGGAGTCTCAAAGCCACATGTCATCACTGAATCTTTGGTGTCGCCCTGCAGGCTACCTCTCACAGCTTTTCTCCATAAAGCCAAGCTTTTGAAGCTGAAATAACGTTGTTCATAAGACTATATAAGTACTACTTTTCTGTAAATCTATTTGGAAATGTATGTCAAAAACTTAAAGTACGTCCATCCTTTGACTGAATATTTCCTCTTCTCAGAATCTATCCTAAAGAAATAATCAAAAATGCAAAGAAAAGTTTGTATTAAAAGAAAAAAAAGAAAAGTTTGTCTTTTATAAAGAAAAGATCCAGAATAACAAAATGGTCAATTAAATTCAGGTGCATTCATTGATACTAAGACTCGCCTTTCTCCATTTTAACATCTTTGAAATTGGAATATGTTTTATAGTAGCTGGCATCTTATTATCCCCATCATCCATGCAGTAGCCACGAAGTAGCTGTCATTGGCAGGCAAGCATTAACTTGGTCACAGATGTTCATCTTGTCATTACTTCTGTTGAATGATGGACATTGTTGGTACTATACATGCTGCTTTCACTGCCATTTAAAAGTAACACAGTGATTTAGTATTGAGATGAAAAGTTATTGTGTAGCCATGTAAACAGAACTGCAGCAGGTAAATTTTATATTGGTGAAGCAAATATTCATCACAGGAGAAATGATCACTATTCCATATTTTGTTCCAAAGAAAAAAAATCATGTGTTTTATGGAACCTAAATAGATGAAACGGTGCTACATTTTGTTTTCTGAGGAATATGCAAAAGAAGCATCTCCTACATGCTAAGTAGTGCAACTCTTAGGCAAAAGAATTGCCAAGTGCTTAGAAGGGATGAAAGAAATGTCAAAGCATCAAAGGCTAGTGTAAGTAACAAATGTGTTTCAAGAGATCTTGAAGGCTTTGTGTCATAGCTTAACTGAAAACATCTTTTTCCTTTCATAGTAGTGTGTAGAATAATGTGTTCTACAGTCAATAGCATCTTAAAATCATTTAAAATAAAGACTTCCTAGAGACAAAAAGAAAAACTCTGGGCTTAAATAGAAATATAAAAGAAGAATAAAAAATTGCAAACTCACAACTATGTAAGAAAACTTTTCAATAGTGTGGAAAAGTGAAAGCAAATTATGTTAAAATGTGTAAAAATCTGTAAAGTGAGACTATGATTAATCTTTTCTTCTTCCTTTTTATGTTTCCAAGTTGTTTTTTTAACTTTCCATGATCATTTTTTGTGTAATAGGGTATATTTTGTTTCTAATAATAAAAGATAAAGTTAGAGATGCTTTCTTTTTTATTAAAATATGATTTACAGTGTTGTGCTAATTGCTGCTGTATTGCAAAGCAATTCAGTTATACATATATGTACATTCTTATTTTAACAAAAGAGTGTGTTTTTTAATTAGTTCAAAATAATATTTAGAATATTAAAAACAAGGGTGGAAATTTACCCTCCATGCACTCATCACTTCCTTTATAACCGTTATTGTTATGTGTCTAGGCCTTTTTGAATCTGCTCATATTTTATATCTTTATTCTTCTGCAAGGATAAGTCTATGGATTCTGTGAGATACAGTCAATAGATTCACGGGCTTCCACTTGTGTCTCCTGCCGAGTGTTCTTAAATCCAACCCATGCATGTCAACCCAATCTATACTCTTCACACTTTCATTATGCTCAGTCAAACTTTCTTGGCCTTTGCTATCCCAACCACAAAAGCTAACTTACTACACTTTTTCTAACTATTAAAACTCTCTCTGATAAAGGACCTTTCCAACTCATCTTTCTTAATGCTTGTAATTATTCCAAGTTCACTACCCAAGGCTATTCTGAGATCAGGTGAGTTTACTTCCAAGTTATTTATCCAGTTGTGGTATCTTTCAATTTCTTTTCTGTATGAAAGAAAACTAAGAGGAACAAAAGAGGAAATACATCTTTTCCCAGATATATTATTGATCAAAGGGCCTTCTAGCTGGTATAGTTTGCAGCCATGGGCTTTTGGATGGTAACCTTAATGTCATTCGCTAGAATTTCTGAGGTCACTGAGACGATGAATGAGGAGAGCATAAGGTGAAGATGGAACAGAAATAAGAAAACATAGAGCCTGAAATAAACCTCAGAACCAGGGGACCCTGAACAAGCTGGATTCATGCTGGGGAATAATGCATCCCCAGGCCCAGATCTTTCTAAGTTTCATTGTATTTACAAAATCTGTCCATTCTCTAGTCTCTCATTCTTCTACAGTTGAAAGAAATTGTGCCCAACTGCCACAGGCAGCCTTGAAGTACAAGCGGGAAGTAGGATGAACCCCAACTTCATATGTTGGGGCTCCTCATCAGTCAGTGCTGAGATAAGACTTCCCCTCAGGCTGCATCTCTATTTGTCCCTGCAGCTACCAAGACTGCATCCTTTGTGCCTCGAGCACATGTGTGCTCATGGTCTGTGGGTGGCCCTCCTGTACATATGGCGAGACAATCAGAGCAGCCAGTTCCACAAAGGAAGGCCCCCAAACTAAGCTCTCCACTGGCACCATCAATCAGCCGAGTCCTAAAAGGAAGCTCTGTTTTCACTTCAGTCCCCCCACAAGTCTATGTATTTGATGGTAAAATTATAAAATCATCAATGCATTTAACCTGGGCTCATAAGCATGTTAACTCCCTATTTGTGCTTCATCCCACCCCAAACTGGACTTCCTTGATGGTTCAGTGGTAAAGAATCCACCTACAATGCAAGAGACCCAGGTTCAATCCCTAGGTCTTGAAGATCCCCTGGAGAAGCGAATGGCTATCCACTCCAATATTCTTGCCTGGAGAATTCCATGGACAGAGGAGCTTGTCAGGCTACAGTCTATGGGGTCGCAAAGAGTCAGATACGACTGAGCGACTAAAACACACTCACACACCACCCCCAACTAGTTAAAATAGTAAATAAATAAAATCGGACTTGATGCTACTCACCTACAACTTATAAGTATCTAGTTGATACTTATAAGTATACTTATAAGTATCTGAGTTGGTCTGAGATTGACGTTTAAGACTTGCTTTCGCCAGAGCTGGACTCTCCCTGGAGACTTGGACACAGAGGCTTGGTGGGAAGCGACGGGATGCAGAGATGCCATGACAATCTAGAGCTTACCTCAAGTCAGAGACACAACACATGGGGTCAGCGTGGGGGGAGGAATATCCATCCAGAGGAGAAATCTGAAGGAGGTGGGAGAGAGGTCTGCTACAAGTGCCTTGTCACCGTCGCTTGAAGACTTAGACTCTGTCAAGTTGAATCTGCCAAAAATTGTAAAATAAAGATATGTCTCATTGCTCTGTCATGTGTGAGATGTTCATTAGCATTTCATGCAGGCAGGCAGAAAATTGCTGGGGAAGGAAGAAATCACATCCCGAGCTCATCCCCCAACTAAGCGCTGCAAATTTGGCATTTCTGCACAGGAGGAAATGGTGGCCTGCTGGCAACAGATTCTTCATCAACCCAACCTGCAAAGAAAACACAAAACAAGCAAAAGACACTGCATCTTGATTGCTCTCAGTACCTTGTGAGTACCCATCGGTCTTAGGAACAGTTCCTAGAATCGTTACAGAAACTCTCTGCTCACCTGAAGTACTGTGCTCCCTACCTGAATTCTGTTTAATTCATTAGAATTAATACTAGAAATCTGGGGAAATAGGGAAAGAGGGGAGGAAAAGCATTATTGTATCCAGAGCCCTAGAGCGAGGCTGGGTATCATCGCTCTCCCAGCCTCGTTCTCCCAGGACTTTTCAGTAGAGAAGCTCTCTCTTGAACCATGTTGGACTCCACAGCCCCAAATGATAAACCAGCCTCGATGCCAGATTTGACTTTCATTGCTCAGGTTATGAAGGTCCTTCCTACTCTGCAGGTTCCCAACTGTCCATGGCAACAGGGAACACACACAAAGGAAGGCTTCAAACACTTTGTCTCATCTTTCAACACACCTTTTAGCAGAACTGGTTGACATGGAACAAAACAGACTGTTTGAAATTGCACCCATTCCTCTTTTAATTGCCCTCCTTTCGGTGGGAGAGTGACAAGCAGAGATGTAGTCTAAAGGCTGATTGTCCAAGGGGTGACCAAGTGAGCTGGATAATCGGCACCTGAAGCGTCAGTTTTGCATCTGAGTCACTTCCCAGGTGGCGCTAGTGATAAAGAACTCACCTGCAGATGCAGGCAGACATAAAAGAGGAAAGTTCGATCCAGAGGTCAGGAAGATCCCCTGGAGGAGGATCCAGGAGGAGGAAGACACCCTGGCAACCCATTCCAGTATTCTTGCCTGGAGAATCCCATGCACAGAGGAACCTGGCAGGCTACAGTCCATGGGATTGCAAAGAATTGGCTACAACTGAGCGACTTAACATTCAGGCACAGGCACTTCCAAGATGAGGACCTTATCTTGCAGGAACCTGGGCTGACCAGTCTGTGGCCTAAATGGTGCTTAGCATTACCAATGGATGCTGAAGAGGAGGACAAAATAAGAAGCTATTACATTCTCTTAAGTGTGTGTCTTTGAATTGACTATCTGTCATCTGCCACGAAACACCCTCAGCATCCATTGCTTCTTGGAAAGGACTGACAGCTCTCAGCTGCTGCCGTCACCAATCCTTCCACACTGACACCCCAGATCAGATCATAGCACCAAACCTTAGCATGCCTTTCTTTTAATTCTATACCAGGATTTATGCCACATCATCCTGTTCTAATGGTTCATCACTTAACAAAGACCAAAAGGAACAACCGGAGAAGATTCTTTAGCCATTTAAAAACCACAGTGTTGCAGAACATGCAATGATATGGGAAAGTGCTCATCATATAGTATGCAATGAAAACACCCAGAGAGAAAATTATGTATGCAATATGATCTAATTGGATTATACATATGTATGTGTTCGTGATTTCAAAATACTAATCTTGAACATTTCTTGACAAAGTGGTTAAGAGTAATTTTGATTTTTTTCTTTATACTTCCAAAAATGTTCTAAATTGAGCATGTATCATTAATTTTTAAAATCTGGCTGTGCCTGGTCTTAGCTGCAGCACACAGGATCTTTAGTTGTGGCATGCGGGCTTTTAGTTGTGGCATTCGAGATTTAGTTCCCTGACTAGGGATCAAACCCGGGTCCCCTGCATTGGGAGCATGGAGCCTTAGCCACTGGACCACCAAGGAAGTCCTGAACATGTATTATTTTTATAGGCAGAAAAAAAATAATAATCTTTCCAAACTGCTACACAGATGTAAGATAGTCTTCAGTTTAAACCAGCATGTTATTGTTTATTTACACCACATTCTACGCCACTAATTTCATTTCCTATTCTCTGGATTTCCCAAGGCCCATATGGTTCAACTTTGTTTCTGGCGTCCGGGATGCAAATGAAGCAAGCAGGCTGACTTTTGGGTGACTTCTCAGCTCACCATGTGTCAGGAAGCAGAAGGAGCCAGAAGAACTGGCTCTGAGCCCCATCCTGCCCCCCAAGTCTAATCAGGGACCTTGGAAATCCCTGAGCATCTGGGCCAAACTCTCCCCACGTATGAACTGAGAGGTTGGGCCCTTGCTTGAAATGTCTGCTTTCCATGAGCTGCTAGATCCAACTGCAGCAGAAAGTTCTAATTGCCATGAACATGGGGGTGCTGCAAAGTTCCTTCACAGCATGCTTCTCACTCAACCGGAAGTGGTGAAAGCCGAGTCATCAGTCTGCAGGAGATCCAACATGCTGTTTTATCTCAGAACAAAGCTCTTAGGAAAAATATTCAATGCAGATGTAAATGCAGTCCAAGTGTCTACAGTACTGAAACAGGCAAGGTGGTCTTTGAGAAACATAAATCATGTAGTATAACAAACAAAAATAAGGAGTTAGCTTCATATCCAATATTTAACAAAGCTCTTAGGAAAAATATTCAATGCAGATGTAAATTCAGTCCAAGTGTCTATGGTATTGAAACAGGCAAGGTGGTCTTTGAGAAACCTAAATCGTGTAGTATAACAAACATAAATAAGGAGTTAGCTTCATATCCAATATTTAAGTTTGGGCTTCTCTGGTGGCTCAGAGAGTAAAGAATTTGCCTGCAATGCAGGATCCTGGGTTGAGAAGATCCCTTGGAGAAAGAAAGAAATAGCTATCCAATCCCATATTCTTACTTGGGAAATTCCATGGACAGAGGGGCCTGGTGGGCTACAGTCCATGGGGTCACAAAGAGTAGCATATGACAGCGACTGATATTTTCACTAAGTTTAATCATCTGAATTCACTTGAATCATCAGGTGACTCAGGTACAAACACGTGGAATGATTACAATGACCTCATCTGAACAAGTAGTTGGAGAAAACATAACCCTTCCCTTGAATAGAATTATTGACATTGTAAGTTCTGAAAATAATACAAGTAATACATAAAATCACTGCAAAATAAAATTCATACCATGCAAATGTCCACAGAATGAAAAATGGAAATTCTCCTTGAAGTCTCATCCTCTGCTCATCCACTCCTCTATCCACAGATAACCTGTTTTAGGTCCTTTCCATTTTAAACGTATGTATCTCTATCCTATCACTCACTCCCAAATTTCCACAAGAATGTCTATAAATATCTCAAATCTTTGTCCCATCAAATGTAACCAAAAACAACAAAATTTTTTTTACTAAAATGAGATCACTGTTTTTCAAAGAAATGTTGATTATTTGTAGCCTCTACAATTGATGCTGACCATTATTTTCTCTTTGCTTATTTTGTTATCTTTAAATAATAAGTAAATAAACATGAATAATACAGGAAAAAAATGTCACTGGGACAGCAAGAACAGTATAAAAGCCCCTGCATGCGCAGTTTTTGGTCTCCCAGACACAGGCATATGTCAACCTTTATCAGCTCAGACTCAGAACTGAGCTCAACAGATGCCCCAGGTTAGCTCCCATGTGAAAACACATCCCGCCTGTGGACATTGCCAGGAAACAGCATCACAACTCTTCCTTCTCTGCAAAACCTGGACAGAGCTGCGGGTCCAGCAGAAAGGATCAGATGATTTTGCAGGCACTAAAAGTTCAGAAACGGCACTTAGAGACCAGTCCTTAAGGTCTCATTATTTAAATGCTGACATAGACAATTGACTACCGGCAAAACCAATTCTGTGCAGAGATCACTTAAGTATAGAGCTCGCCTAAGAGGAGAAAAAACAGGCAGCAGTCCCCAACCTCCAGGTCATGAACTGATACCTCCTGTCAGATGACCAATGGCATTAGATTAAGGTGCACAATAAGCGTAATGTGTTTGGATCACCCCGAAACCATCCCCCTTCCCCTTGGTCCATGGAAAAGTTGTCTCCCCTGGTGCCAGAAATTTGGGTACCACTGGTTTAAGAAGTTAAATATAATTAACCAGACAGCCCAGGCCCCCAAAACTGTTACACTGGGCTCACAGAGGGGAAATGATGCTTTTTGTTAAAGTAGAGGAAATACACTCTATCTGCTAGTAAAAATGATCATTTATTGAGTACTTCCTGTTCTAAGCATCTAATGTAAGTTAAACAATTTAGTTTCACAACAAACCCAGACAAAGGTGCTATTATCCTGTCTGTTTTAAAGATGAGGAAACAGAACTCAGAGTTGGTCAGCTTCATCTTGAGAGGATCTGGGCTCTCCTTCCTAGTGGCAAAATGGCTGCAGCAGTATCAGCCTTTACATCTCAATCATCACACTATTCAGAGGAAAAGAAATTCTCTTCTGGAATCCACATTCTCATTGCCCTGATTATGTTATGTGCTCATTTGTTATGGATAGGGAGACTGAGATGTGCAGATTAGAACAAGCCAATCAGAGCCATGGGGCTATATACTAGGAGGTATAACTAGGATCAGTGTCACCTAAATTTCCAGGGGGGTAATGCATGCTGGAGAGGTGAACACCAAATGTATACTACAGTATTCACTAGCCAGAAAAGAAAAATTTTCCTACAGTATAATTATAATCATAGTTTAGCTTGAAACTCTTAATTCCTATTGGTATTATTTGTCCTAGAACAATATTTTCTCCATGTAGTCACTTTGAAATATATATACATATATATATATATATGTATGTATGTATATTTGTTTTTTTTTAATTCTATCTCCTCTTCCCCAGAATTGATTTTTCCTAAGGACAAGAGGTTTGCAATACATGGTGAGCACTCTTAGGCATATATGTGAGCATTACTTTTAATAGGAAATATGATAGTGGAGAACTAGGACTATCATATACTCTTTGATTAGAGGAAAATCAACACTTCAAATGAGAAGCTTCTTCATACCTAATTATCTTATGTACGTGTTATTTTACCCCTGAGTTATGGATTTAGTGCTTTGCTTCAGTTCAGTTGCTCAGTTGTGACTCTTGCGACCCCATGGACTGCAGCACACCAGGCCTCCCTGTCCATCACCAACTCCCAGAGCCTACTCAAACTCATGTCCATCTAGCCAGTGATGCCATCCAACCACCTCATCCTCTGTCATCCCCTTCTCCTTCTGCCTTCAATCTTTCCCAGCATCAGGGTCTTTTCAAACAAGTCAGCTCTTCATGTCAAGTGGCCAAAGTATTGGAGTTTCAGCTTCAACATCAGTCCTTCCAACAAATATTCAGGACTGATTTCCTTTAGGATGGACGGGTTGGATCTCCTTGCAGTCCAAGGGACTCTCAACAGTCTTCTCCAACACCACAGTTCAAAAGCATTAATTCTTTGGCACTCAGCTTTCTTTATAGTCCAACTCTTAAATCTATACATGACTACTGGAAAAACCATAGCCTTGACTAGATGGACCTTTGTTGACAAAGTAATGTCTCTGCTTTTTAATGTGCTATCTAGGTTGGCCATAACTTCTCTCCCAAGGAATAAGCGTATTTTAATTTCATGGCTGCAGTCACCATCTGCCATGATTTTGGAGCCCCCAAAAATAATCTGCCACTATTTCCACTGTTTCTCCTTCTATTTGCCATGAAATGATGGGACCAGATGCCATGATCTTAGTTTTCTGAATGTTGAGTTTTAAGCAACTTTTTCACTCTCCTCTTTTACTTTCATCAAGAGGCTCTTTAGTTCTTATTCGCTTTCTGCCATTAGGGTGGTGTCATCTAAGTATCTGAGGTTATTGATATTTCTCCTGGCAAGCTTGATTCCAGCTTACACACAAGCAAAGTACACAAGGGAAATCAGAACTGTAGGAGTCCTTATGAAGTGCTCAGAATTATTCCTCTGCTTTTGTTCTAAACAGATAATTAGCTATCCAGTTTAAGAGACGTTCTCAAATGGAGATGCCACAGCATTCTTTGGGAACACACTTTAAAGTTTAATGACCTTCCCTATCAGTGTGATGCTTATATTGAAACTAATGTTGAATTCAAGTTAATCACACAAATATTTGTTAAATGTGACCATCCTGATCATGCCTATGTCCCAATAGAAAACATCCTCTATGTAGCCTTCATAAACTAGAAGACCACAGTTATGTGTAAGTTGATCAACACATATGTATTTGAGCATCTGTGCTAGGAATGGAGGCTTGCAAACAAGTATAAACATTATTCTCAACCTTACTTCTCCTGGATACATAGCTGAAATCCATTTTCCTGGTTCTTCATCGTTTCCATGGCTTTTCTCTGGACCTTCTGCTAGTTTTCCACAGCTATGATAAATGGATGTCTCACAATTGACTCCACAAATAGAAACAGCCAAATGGATTCTAGAAGAAAAAAAAATGTAGCTTATTTTGGGAAGCATATTCCCAACCACAACACTTGCATTAGGTTGTGCTTGCATTGGAAAAGAAAAATCAATATAAAATGGAAAATGTGAACATAATAGATATCACCTAATAATCCAGGGAGAAACACCTCATGTCATGGTTACTAGGGATGACTAATCCAATAAATCCCTTGGCTAACACCAGCTGTCCATAACTGAAACAGACCAGCAACCATTCCCAGGCCAACAACATACATACCCACTGCTAAGAAGGACTAATTCTATCAGAGCCTGAGCAGTTCCGAAGTTCATTCAGTTCTGCTTCTAAAGAAGTTTCAGAAACCTTGTAGACCTCTCCATTGTGATTTAAAGCTGAAGAAAAGGCATATTAAGGGGCAATTGAGGTCATCTTGTTTAATGCAAGAACCCCTCTATACCCGTGGTTACCCATCAACCCAGCAATGGGAAACCAAGCATGGCTGTTCCAGTGACAAATATTGGAAAATCATTCCTCACACTAAGTCAAAGTCCTTACGACCCTCCGCTCTGTCATTCCCACCAAAATATGTCTAAGTCTTCTCCCAATGATGAGCCTTTAAACAGAGGAAGTCAGCTATCATATTCCCTTCTTAGTTCCATCTCCTCTGACTTCTTCATAGAACATCCTGTGAATGAGTGAGTGAGTGAAGCCGCTCAGTCGTGTCCGACTCTTTGCGATCCCATGGACTGCAGCCCACCAGGCTCCTCAGTCCATGGGACTTTCCAGGCAAGAGTACTGGAGTGGGTTGCATAAGTTTTGTGTCATCTTTCTCCTTCTCACTTTGGTTGAACAAGTTAAGTGACATAAAATCTAGAAATTCTGAAAAACATAGCTGCTTCATTTTCTATCATATTGCTTTTGCTAAAGGTGTTTATGTTCATTTTGCAGTCACTCAGAATTGAACAAATAAGTGAACCAGTACACACCCTAATAAGCATTTATCCTGAGGATGTCCATTTTGTCATGAGTCAGCATTCATACTGCTCTGTGCCTCCTTAAATGATACTCTGCTGATTTTCTCCATCTTTGAGTCTTACCGTATTCTGCCATCCCCATTCAGTCATTCTTGCCGAGTAGATTAAAGTCAGGTAGCAAATACTTCTTTCCTCCATCATCTAATTGATCACGCTGGTGTGACAGTTCAATCCCTCCTTCATCTTGAGAAGTGGCCTTGTGTTAGATGGTAATTCTGTGGAGGAAAAAAACAGAAAGAGGAAAAGCCAATTAACCTTCAGAAAATGATAGTACAACTTGTGCTTCTCCACACCTGATTATTTTCTAAGCAGCAAAATTTTCAATTTATTAAGCTTTAGGTGGGTAAGTGATGCTTTTACAGAGAATGTGAGATACCATTTTTCAGTGGCTCTGTGACAATCACATACACTGGGAGAGATTGAGGTAATGAGCAACTATGAGAACCACAGATCTGAGTTTCAAACACGAGACGCTCTGTCTGCACATCTCTACATTGCTATTCAGAGAGATAACTCTAACATGTAACTCCGAAAAGTGGAATTCAGACTTCGTCTGAAAGACCTGGGTTACAATTGTAGGTCAGACCAAAGCATTCAGTACAGACCAGCTCCTACTGTGCATAGAACCTTTATGTACCCTAACTCAGTTATCATTCAAAACAGCCTGTCAAGACACAGGAAGATTGGCTCCAATTTACAGATGAGGTCACTGAAGCTTGGAGAATTATGACTTGATTAAGCTCACATTGAGTGCCAGATGGAATTAAAATGAACTTCCCACATGGCACTAGCAGTAAAGAACCTGCCTGCCTAAAGCAGGCAGACATAAGAGATGCAGGTTCAATCTCTGGGTTGGGAAGATCCCCTTGGAGAAGGAAATGGCAAACCCACTTCAGTATTCTTGTCTGGAGAATCCCATGGATGGAGGAGGCTGGCGGGCTACTGTCCATGGGGTCACAAAGAGCTGGACATGACTGAAGCAACTTAGCATGCATGCATGGAGTTAAAATCAGAAATCAATCCATCATTGATTCAGGATACTACACTAAGAATTCACCATAGGAGTCTTCATTGTTTATTGTAGCACATCTTCTCTGAGATCTAATATAACAAAATTAACTTCTGCTTTGACTTGCCCTAGATTTTGACAAGTGACACAAGCAAAAGTAAGAGGGGAAGAAGGATCCTAAGAAGGCTGCAAACATGTATCCTGAAGGATACATCCCCGGATCACTGCCCGGAAGCCAGCCCTAATCTCAGCTTCAGTGACAGAAGCCACCATATACTCTGATCATGGCATCTTATTATCTGCTAGGGGCCATGTCTCCTTCTGTTCCTTGCTACAGAACCCTGACTCTAGATACCTATTTCCAATAAGTGTATCAGTTCAGTTCAGTCGCTCAGTCATGTCCGACTCTTTGCGACCCCATGAATTGCAGCACTCCAGGCCTCCCTGTCCATCACCAATTCCCGGAGTTTACTCAAACTCATGTGCATCAAGTCAGTGATGCCATCCAGCCATCTCATCCTCTGTCGGCCCCTTCTCCTCCTGCCGCCAATCCCTCCCAGCATCAGGGTCTTTTCCAATGAGTCCACTCTTCACATGAGGTGGCCAAAGTACTGGACTTTCAGCTTCAGCATCAGTCCTACAGGACCTTACAAAATACTGGGTCTCAAGACAGGCGTACCCAACTTTTCACTCTCTCTGGATTAAGGTGTGTGCGTGTGCTAAGTCGTCTCCATTGTGTCCAACTCTTTGCAAACCTGTGGACTGTAGCCCTCCAGGCTCCTCTGTCCAAGGAATTCTCCAGGCAAGAATACTGTAGCAGGTTGCCATGCCCTCCTCCAGGGGATCTTTCCAACCCAGAAATCGAACCCATGTCTCTTATGTCTCCTGGATCAAGACAGGTAAACCTATTTTTTAGTGTTCCTGTGTGGGAAGGACATTTTTTTCCCCTCATTTTCTGAGATCACTGGTAAGTCTCTCACTGAAATGATTTTAGTGGGAAAAAAAGAAAAAAAATCCTGGGGGGGGGGGTGCAATTTTCCAGATATTTCTAAACTTTCACACCACTAACTCTGGGATTAATCACATGAATATCATGAATCTTTTTTCGGTAACTAAGTACAGAACAATTTTCTAATCTCTGCTTTGCCATTTTCTTTATAATTGTGGGCTAGTGACATATGTTCCTTCATCTGTAAAATGGTGATAATATTAGCCTACTCCAGGGAGACTTTGTGAGAATAATAGAAGAAAAGACTTTAAGTTTAGGTACAGCGGCCACCCCCATGGATCAAGGTTTCAGGGGATTTGGGAGGAATGGGAGGGAGCACAGTGGGAGTGGGATGGTATAAGGAGCTCAGAGAAAGAAGTTCAGCCCACCCCTCCCAAAGCATAGCATCCCACCTTCTCCTTCTCTAGTTCAAGCTCTCTCTTATGATCGTCTTCCTGCAGTCCCAGGGAGCTACTGATCTCAAGTTAAGAACACTAGCTTAAGATTTTGCTTGAGGTTCTCACATTTCTAGATATGCATTGCTGCTTTTAAGACTACACAAAATATGTGAATGCCATGGCTGAAGATTCCTTCATTAAGGAAAGTATAGTGATGTGGGATCTGTTGACTTTTCACCTTGGAGACCACCAAATACATTACCATCCACTTCCTGTTTTAGGCTTAGCTTATATAGCCACCTATCAGTAAAGCAAAAGCTGGTCTCCAGGGTAGACCATCTTGCCATTCTTTTTTTTTTTTTTTTAATGGTTTTTTTTTTCCCAAATAAATGGTTTTGTTCGTTTATTTATTTATTGGCTGTGTCACACGGCAAGTGGGATCCTACTTTCCCGACCAGGGATGGGACCCATACCCCCTGCAGTAGAAGCAGAGAGTCCCAACCACTGGACCACTAGGAAGTCGTCCCCCCCCCCTCCCCGCCCCCGCCTTTCTTACATACAGTCAGCCTTAGAGGAAATAAAGAGAGCCAAGGAAAACAATAAAGACTAACCTCAACTGAACACCATCATGGCAGAATTGTGAAAAAATAAAACCACAACTTTACTGGATTTTAAAGGAAATTACATAGAGAAAAGCACATTTATTTTTGTATACCCAAATAAATAACATATAACTCTATTAGAAACTTTTACTAGTAGTGAATGCCCACCGTCTTCTACTGAAAACATTTCATTTGCAGACAATATGTATCAATGACTATAGGTCTTAAAACACTGACAAAAACTCAAGATTCAAAATAAAACAACTTCGATTAGGTTTGTTTTAATCACAGATGCCAATGTTTTAAAAATGCTGGAATATCCTTTCATAGCAACCACTGTTGCAAAAAACAGACCTCTTAATTGTGTTTGTCTAAGAATTTAATGTGATAATCCTACTTTTTTAATTAAATAAAAATTCAGTATCTATATTGAATTTGATAACAATGTTTACCCACAAATATAGCTAAATAACAACTGTCTCCTTTTTCTAGAAACAAGACAGAAGATATACTTGTCAAGTGTAAAATCGGATAATTTTTAGTTTAGCTTCATAAGTCTTAAAAATAACCTGGGACTTCGCTGTAGGTCCAGTGCTTAGGACTCAGCACAGAGGGTGCAGGTTTGATCCTTGCTCAGGGAGCCACAGGCCTCACAGCCAAAAACCCGAAACATAAAACAAAAGCAATATTGTAACAAAGTTAATAGACTAAAAATGATCCACATCAAAAAAAAAACTATATAGCTATGGCTAATTCATATTGATGTTTGGCAGAAACCAACACAATACTGTAAAACAATTATTCTTCAATTAAAAATAAATAAATTTTTAAAAATATTTTTAAAAAATGACCTAGACTAGATGATTATATATTCATTTACCTCTTCCTTTCCAACCACCTACTTTGTCTCATAAGCCAGATCTCTGCACACTTTCAATCCTTTTCATGAATATGTTAAAAGGGCTGGTGTTTCAGTAATCTCAACCCCTCTCTATGTGTTTCCATTCACCTTTGCAACAATTCCCTCATGGTTCAGCTTGTAAGGAATCCATCTGTAATGCGGGAAACCTGGGTTTGACCCCTGGGTTGGGAAGATCCCCTGGAGAGGAGAAAGGCTGCTCATTCCAGTATTCTGGCCTGGAGAATTCCGTGGACTATATATTCCATGGGGTCACAAAGAGTCAGATGTGACTTTCACTTTCACTTATTTTCAACCATTAGTCAATTAATGATCTGTTCATCTCCAAGTCAGTGTTGAAGTACCCCATAAATCAGCAGTTTTACTTTTGAGTCAATATATTTCCCTCATTCCTTCTCTGCTATACTCTAAATAAGAAGTCATTCAGATTAGGGAATGTTATTTCCAAAAGACAATCATCAAAGGAGTGTTTCATAGCCTTCAAAAATCTACATCAAGTTTGTAAAATTTTGTGAAGTATTGATTAAGCACTATCATTGCAAAGTACAAAGTGCAAAAAAAATCTATGCACAGCATATGCATATGTGTAAAACAATCAGATATAAATACATACATAGAAGTTATTTTGGTAGATAGTTGTGTGCATCTGTGTTTAATATTTTTAGCAGCTCAGCATCCACTTATTCTTTCTATAAAACACAAATTTTCTTTTGAAGAATGACTTCTTTCCAGTAGTATTGTTTTGGTGGTGGTTTAGTGGCTAAGTCATGTCCAACTCTGAGACCCTGTGGACTGTAGCCTGCCAGACTCCTCTGTCCATGGGGTTCTCCAGGCAAGAATACTGGAGTGGATTGCCATTTCCCTCTCCAGGGGATCTTACCAACCCAGGGATCAAACCCAGGTCTCTTGTATTGCAGACAGATTCTTTACTCACAGAGGGAACAGTGAATCCCGGGCCTGCCTCTCACTAGGAATGTCAAACAAATCAGCATTCCTCACACTTTCTTTCAAGAGTCAGAAGCCCAGTGGATCAGATACTGTCTTCCAGGATTTGCATGTTATATTAGAGACTCTGGGATGGAGGAAACTTGAAATCATTCTTTCCAGCTACGGTTCCCTGACATGATTGTGCCTTATCTGGAAACATTCTCAGCCCTTCAGAGCAGCCTTAAGTAGTGACTATTACCAATCCCTGTTCTCAGCTTTCCAACTGATTTGCTGAGCTCCTGGTCAATTTCCAGGAGATTCCCTTCTAAAATTGCCCAAAGACAGTTTCTGTTGACTACAATCCAAGAATTCTGACCATTACAGTTACTGATGAAACAAACTCTACATAGGAACACAGTTAAACATATTATTTAATTTGGGGCAATGAGTATATATGGACAGATGCATCTTGTTGATCAATGAGTAAAGAGGATCCAGGGAAGTTGAATTTCCAGGCAGGAAGGCTGCCATGAGCTCTCTCCAGGGTAAGTGACAAGTGCTAAGAAAACATCTTTTCCAGGCATGACACACACAAACATGTATCTAGTGATATAGTCTAAAATTTCATTAACAGGGTTTTTCAGTGAGTATTGCAACCCACTTCAACATTCTTGCCTGGAGAATTCCATGGACAGAGGAGCCATAACCCGTGGGGTTGCAAAAGAGCCAGACACGACTGAGTGACTAACACTTATTCCAATAGTAATGAAGTGAGTTACCTCCCTGTGTTGAAAAATTTTGTATTTTATGCAGCTAGTTTAAAAAACATTTCATCTAACTATTCAATGTGTATGTAGCATATTATACTCAATGGCTCAGGAAATTTCATCGTTCACCCTTGCAATCTTTTTTAATAGTGACTTCCTATCCTGATTGCCCTATATCACTCAGCAAAGAGGGGATTTCTTCGCTTTGTTGATGCAGAGCATTAACTTAATGTTGCAGAATTTAAGGTCTTCTCTTTTATAAACTTACAATATCCCTTCTCTCCCTGTGCTGTAAGTCTGATTTAATTATCTTCCAAAAATCAGTTTAGGTACTATTTTTGTCTTTGCTTGCCCTTAATCCTTATTTGATTAAAGTTACCACATTCTTAATTGGACTCCTCCACTAGAAGAGTCCTCTATTCTAAAATATCAAAGGCAACAGTGGGACTGTTGGGTTAGTTTTAACAGGCACCTTGGATTCAACAGACTTTTCTGGGATAATCAGGAAATCGGTGTGATCTACAAAATGCCAGTTCCTGTGCTCCATGCTGCCCTGAACTACCCAGCCCTCTCATCTCTGAGCACTGGTCCCCTCCTCTCTCACAGTTCTAGCCAGCAAATGAAGGGGGATATTTATAGGAATGAGGAGGGTGTATGAAACCGATTATCCTCATTCTAGAAGGCTGGAATCTTTTTCAGTCTTGTAGGTCTTTGAAAGACTTCAAATACTATTTGATTGAAGCCCTGCAGTATTAACAGGAAAGGGCCTCGCTAAAAATTTTAGCAATTGAAAAGGCAAGAGAAAACCATAGATCCCTGTCAGCACATATTTTTAAAGAAAGTACGTGTATCACTGTGATGCTTTTACCAATGAGTGACCTTTAAGATGGTAGGAGAAATGGAGAAGGAAGGAGGGAAGAGAGAGACAGTTGTCTCAGCTCCAAGAGGGAGCAATATTATAGCAAAATCACTTTCCCACCAACAGACATTTCCAGGGTTTCCATGAACACCGGGCACACCTGTAGCAGGGGGGAAGACGTTTCAACTCTACCCAGAGTGTTAGTTTCCTGCAGGACTGCCATAACAAAGCATAACAATGAGTAGCTTCAAACAGAATATTTTTCTTTCATAGCTCTGGAATCTAGAAGTCTGATATCACAGTTGGTTCTTTCTGGAGGTTCCAAGGGGAACCACTCTCCTGCCTCTCTCCTGTTTCTCATGCTGGCTGGTGTTTCTCGGCGTTTTTTGGTTTGTAGCTCTACCACTCCAATCTGGTCCTCCATCGTCACAAGACACTCTCCTCATGTGTCTCTGTGTCCCTGTGTACAAAGCTGCCTCCTCTTATAAGGACGCTCGTCATTGAATTAGGGCCCCACCAGAACCCAGGATGACCTCATCTTTGTTTGATTTCACTGGCAAAGGCTCTGTTCCCAAATAAGGTCACATTCATGGGTACTGGCGGTTAAGACATCAACATATCTTTTTGGGAGATGCAATCAACCCACAATACCCTCTATAATACTGACACAAAGTAGCCTTGTACTACTGCTTAGCTATTCTGTGCTCCTCTTTGTATATTCAATTTTTTTTTTTTTTTAATTTGGCTACGCAGGGTCTTAGCTGTGGCATGCGGGATTTAGTTCCCTGACCAGGGATCAAACCCATGTGCCCCTGCCTTGGCAGCACAGAGTCTTAACCACTGGCCAACCAAGGAAGTGCCTATTCCACCCTTTATTGAACTGGTTCTCAGTCACTGTGGGCCTCGCATGGATATGCCTTCATATTTTAATTTAAATCTTATAGAGCAGAAGACAATTTGCTGTGAAAAAGAAGGAGGAATATTATCTGGATAAAGACTGTCGGTTCACTAGAACAGGGGTCCCCAACCTTCAGTATCTAATGCCTGATGATCTGAGGTGGAGGTGATGTAATAATAATAGAAATAAAGCACACAGTAACTGCGATGTGCTTGAATCATCCCAAAACCATCTCCCTCCGCCCAGTCCATGGAAAAATTGTCTTCCCTGGTGCCAAAAATGTTGGAGACCGCTGCACTAGAACACACAAGAATTTTTGCCTTGTGTGAGTATGAGAGAAGGAGTTCTGGGCAAGCAGTAAGTCCACCAAAACAGACCCCACCGGAGCAAATCAGTGAGCAGTGTGATACAGGGGCAGACGTTCCTGGACCCCCTGAAGTGTCCCTGGGTAGTAATAGCAACTGCACTGTAATCGATGCTTGCTCGTTGTGCTGTTGGGAGACCCTCAACCTCCTGCAGTGTGCTGTCAATCTAGAACGCAAAAGTGTTAAGAACCTTTGTTCTCAGGGTTGAGTGTAGATCAAAGACTCCAACTCTAGCACCTCTGCCACTGAATAATCATAATTTACCAGGTGTTTAACGCAGTACACTGTCTAAAGATGAGACTTTCAGACCCATAAAGAAAATGATTTGGGGTGGCTGAGAACTTTTCCAGATTTACTCAGTGATTTGTTTCATGTATTCAGGGAAAAGATGGGCTTCCCAGGGGTCACTAGGGGTAAGGAACCCACCTGCCAGTGCAGCAGATATAAGAGACGAGGGCTCGATCCCTGGGTCAGGAAGATCCCCTGGAGGAGGAAATGGTGCCCACTCCACTTTTCTGGCCTGGAGAATCCCATAGACAGAGGAGCCTGAGAGACTATAGTCCATGGGGTTCCAAAGAGTCAGACACCATCGAAGTGACTTAGCATGCACTCACACATACGTAAAGGAGCCCCACCCAGGGCTCAGATAAAATCACCCAGTGTCACTGGAAAAAGAAAAACTGATCTCAAGAATATGGATCTTCAGAATCCATCTATAGCTACTGGAGGGTACCTAGAAGGCTTTGCCCAGGCTCTAACTCCCAGCAAGTTGCTGAGGAGCCAGAAATCCTGTCACTGGGGATTTGCTCTGAAAACGTGTGAAGAGCTGCCAGACACAATACAAAACCCACCCCCACGTATCAGCTATCATCAGATATTTTTCCAGCCAAGAAAGAGAGAAAGGGACCTATCTGGGACACATAATGAAAAGAAAGGCAAAAAAGACCCAAATAAAGTCACCCATTCGTAGCTGTGCCAGGGGGCTGGTCTTATAATTCTTCTCCCCACGGAGCTTCTGCTCAGCCTGTCCCTAGATGACATTTTCCATAACTTGGATGACAGAGGGGGATCCATGAGGTAGGAGATCTCTCAGAGAAAGTTCATGCTCAGTGAAGAGAAATGAGGGAGAGACTAGAGATCTGGGGAAAAGGAAAAATAAAATGCTCTGGTTTTGCGATGAAGATCAGCTTCCTCATCCTTCTGCCACCCTAACCTGCTGGCTGCCGAGTCCTGTGGGTCTGATCCTGAAAGGCCACATGAACATTAGTAAACGTTGCAAAATGAGAGTCCAGGTCCCACCGTTCTGTCTTCAACATGAGGTCCGGGTGGTCTTCCCCATCTCCGCATGGTCCACAGCAAAGCTACTCAGGAAGACACTCCCACACTCCACTGAGAAGCTGTTTTAAGTGCAGAGACATCAGCTAAATGCCAGCAAGAGCCTCATGAGTTTAGAGATGAGAGGACTCTGGAAATGTGAAGGGTGCCAAATCTCACCTGTCCTCACCTTTCCTTCCCTCTCCTTTGGAAATCTCCTCCCTACTTTTCTCTACAAAATCCTCCAGCCAGAACTTCCAGGCCACTATGCTGAGGCTATAACAAAGGTAGCATGCTGTCTTTCACAGGACAGCCTTGTGCTGCCGAGTTAGTGATGCTTTTTGGTACTGAGGTGCAATGAGATCAACTTGTGGCAAAGAGCAATAGTCATTTCCCTCTTCTTACCTGGGCACACATCTGGAACTCCCCTCCCAACACCCTCATAGTTACAACCACAAGACTGAATTCTAATTAGTGGATTGTGAGGGCTGAGCGGCAGTGGGAAGTCTGGCCCATGAAACTCCAAGCCCAGTAATCTGCACTCTTTACCCATCCATTAGTCTGATGTAACAAACACATGGGAAGCCATGTGGTGTGGATGGCAGAGCCACAAGATAGAAGGAGCCTGGGTCCCTGAATCACCACTAGGAGCCTTCAATCAAACCCTTTAGGGTGTCACACAGTAAGAAGTAAACTTCTATTGTGTTTGAGCGATTCTACATTTCTTTACTCAAATTTGTTTGCTACAGCGGTGAATCTATCTTAGTCAATCTTCTTTCTGAGGTGCCCACCATAGAGGCCATGTGCTTTCTTATACTGTCTATCACTAGAGCTTCTGAAACAATACAGATGGTATAAGAGAACCTGTATCTTATTGATGATAAAACTACTCAACAATAGGATTTTATATTATTGTACAGAGGAAATAGGCCAGCTTTAGAGTCACACTGAGTTTGATCCTTTTTCCAAAGTATTCTGCCCGAACACTTCAGTCAGCTCACTTTATTTCTATGACCCTAAACACTTCTCTGTAACTGGGATCACGAGTCCTAATTAAATCTTAGGATAAAATCACAAAGCCTGACATTTAAGGAGAAGAATCAAAGCGTTTAGCACAGCACCTGGTACACAGTAGATCATCAGTGACTAGAAGCTATCATTATTATTTATATTTGTTAGCATTTACTTGATTGTACCCTCTAAGTCTTCATGCTTCTATCTTCAACATCAAGCAAGAGTTCCTAGAAGTTATGGATTATGTCTAATTTATCTTTATAACCCCACATGCAGGACAGTGATGATTACTTCAGTGAAAAGAAGCCCCCCTTTAGTTAATATTTATTCATTCACTGTGACCTCCAAAGCAAGAATCATATCTATAAATCTTTCCCGAGAATTTGGAAGGGTGACCTGCACATAATAGGAACTCAACAACAATCATTAATAAACTAACTTCTTCCTGATAGGTCGATGATGTCATTCTGGTCATGGGGACTGATGGGAGACACTGATTGTTATATAGCAGATAGATCTGTCGGAGAATCTGGATTCCAAATCAATAGCAGCTTGAATTTCCAAAACCTCCTATACCACTTATGTGGCATCACTCCCTACCACAAACAGTAAATTCATTCAAAAGGAAGCATTCTCCAGTTCCCACTTGCATAATTAAGACAAACAATGTAGCCTTCTCAACTGCCTCACAAAGTTGTCAGGAAGGTCAAACACCATAATGGATGGGAAGTGATACACATATATGGTTGCTGTTGTTTACTCGCTAAGTCATGTCCAACTCATTTGGAACACCATGGACTGTAGCCCACCAGGTTCGTCTGTCCATGGGATTCTCCAGCAAGAATACTGGAGTGGGTTGCCATTTCCTTCTCCAGGGGATCTTCCCCACCCAGGGATCAAACCTGCATCTCCTGCATTGGCAGGCAGATTCTTTACCACTGAGCCACCGGGGAAGCCCAATATACATATATACAGGGACCCGATTATTGCTGTTATTGTTATTATCACAAAAGCCATCTTCTGTCATCTTTGTTATCAGTACTCTCATGGTGTAGATTCTTTCCCCTCACCTGGTAGCAGACTATCACATTCTTCCCCTGCCTGAGGCAGGACCATAAAGTAAAATGCTATTATTAAGACAAATATATTACATAGTACATAAAGACAAACACTTTTGTTATTAAATCGACCTTGCTTGGAAACACACCAAGAAATGACTCATTTCTTAGAAAACAGGTTAAGAATGCATTTCATTTTGTCCAAGATAAGATTGTATCACACACAAGTCAGACTAGCAGATGATAAGTCCATTTCACTTTCTCAAGTTGTTTCAACAATGAGTAGACCCACAGGCGGCCACTGAAATGGAAAACAGGAATTGGGAGGAGAAGGCAGAGTGAGTTGAAATGAGAAGAGTAGAGTGAAGCTAAGCTTTGACTAGCTGGAGGAAATGTAGTTCAGTTACACTATATGCATATATATAATTGCCCTGGTTACATCGAAAGGAGGTTAGACGTGTCACCAGGAGGGCTGCCAGGTTTAGGGCCAAATGACCCCTCAAAGTTACATTCCCTTGGGGGCTTTCTCCTTGAGCAAGGCCAAGCCCTCCCCTTCATAGACTCTGATACTTCATGTTCAAAGTGCTCTTGGTATAACCAAAAGTGGGGTCTGGCTGCTTGCCACTCAAAAGTCAGTGAAGAGGCAAGGTTAGTGGAAAGGAAAGTTTGCTTTAGTTTATATGCTGGCAGCTGGGGGAAAGGGGAATATTCCTGCCCAAAGGCCAATCCCTCAATTCCCCACTGACAATTAGTGGGCAAGAGCTTGTATAGGCTGAGGGAGGGGGCTACATGCAGAAACAACACAGTCAGCTCTGACAGTCATCTTGAAATCGGTCATTGGTGGTCTGACCAGCATCATCCTCATTGTTTTAAGTACAGTTCATCTCCAGCTCCAGGGTCGGTTTGTTTCCATTTCTTGAGGTCAGTTCTCACAATTGTAGCAGTTTATGTCATAGCTACAGTCTCATCATCAAGTAGTTAACGTCTCCCACCTGGTGGGGATTTCAGTATATAAGACAGCTCACAGGATATGGCTCAGAATATTATCTATAGCCCATGAGAAGGTCCTTGACTATGCTTAATGACTAAACCAGTATTACTTGGTCTCCTCTGACTGTTTTCCTTTGTCTCTTCATGTTCTCATTTCTTTGATTAAACTTACTCTTTGGCTATAGTTCTCCTACAGGTAAAAGGCAGACAGAGAACACGGGACAAGGATCATAGGATCTTGCTCTTTTCATTAGCACATGTAAGTGAATTCATCTCTTGGGAATTTAAACTCATGGGATATTGAGGGATAAACAAAAAAGCCAGCATCTGCATTTATACTGAGCCTTGTAGCATTCAAGATCCTCATGAATGTCTCCTCTAGCCAGCCCAGCCTCTCTGATTTTGAATACCACATGGAATACACAGACTGAAAGTAATTTACTTTGTGAGTTTAGCCTTGAAGTTAGTACGAGAATTCAGATTATAAGATTTCCGGCCATTCATCACCACAACAGGAATACACGTGTCTCTAGAAATCAGTATATTAAGTCAGAGAAGATGAGTGCCTTCTGCCTTCCCAGCATAGAGTCTGAAAGATCAGTGCCAACATAGACCTCTCTTGATTCCCTGCATCCAACACTCATTTGTCCTTTACTCCCTCCCTCACACTTGGATGTCATATCTTTTCTCATTCTTCATCACATTAATAAGGTCAGACAAGGTTCTTAAGACTCATGGTGGTTGTATGTGAAATGTTTTTTTTTCTAAAGTTAATATTGCCAATTGCTGTTGTCATTGTTCAGTCCCTAAGTCATGTCTGACTCTAGGCAACCCCACAGACTGCAGCACACCAGGTCTGTCCTCTGCTATCTCCCGGTGTTTGCTCAAATTCATGTCCATTGAGTCAGTGATGCCATCCAACTGTCTCATCCTCGACCACCCCCTTCTCCTTTTGCCTTCAATCTTTCCCAGCATCAGGGTCTTTTACAATGAGTCCCCTCTTCGCATCAAGTAGCTGAAATACTAAAGCTTCAACTTCAGCATCAGTCCTTCCAATGAATATTTAGGGTTGATTTCCTTTAGGATTGACTGGTTTGATATCTTTGCTGTCCAAGGGACTCTCAAGAGTCTTCTCCAGCACCACAATTCGAAAGCATCAATTCTTCAGCATTCAGCCTTCATTATGGTCCAAATCTCACATCCATACATGACTACTGGAAAAACCATAGCTTTGACTATACAGACCTTTGTTGGCAAAGTGATGTCTCTGCTTTTAATACGCTGTCATAGCTTTTCTTCCAAGGAGGAAACATCTTTTAATTTCATGGCTACAGTCACAATCCACAATGATTTCAGAGCCCAAGAAAATAAAATCTGTCACTTCTTCAACTTTTTTCCACTTGAAATGATGGAACCAGATGTCATGATCTTAGTTTTTTGAATGTTGGTTTCAAACCAGTTTTTTCACCCTCCTTTTTCACCCTCATCTAGAGGCTCTTTACTTCCTCTTCACTTTGCCTTTAGAGTGGTATGATCTGCCTATCTGAGGTTATTGATATTTCTCCCAGCAATCTTGATTCCATCTTGTGATTCATCCTACCCAGCATTTTGCATGATGTACTCTGCATATAAGTTACATAAATAGGGTGACAATATATAGCCTTGTTGTACTACTTTCCCAATTTTGGACAGTCCGTTGTTCCTTGTCCAGTGCTAACTATTGCTTCTTGACATGTATACAAGTTTATCAGGAGACGGGTGAGGTAGTCTGGTACTCTTATGTCTTCAAGAATTTTCCACAGTTTGGTGTGATCCACACAGTCAAAGGCTTTCGCATAGTCAATGTAGCAGAAGTATATATTTTTTTGGAATTCCCTTGCTTTTCCTACGATCCAACAAATGCTGGCAATTTGATCTCTGGCTCCTCTGCCTTTTCTAAACCCAGACTGTACATCTGGAAGTTCTCAGTTCATGTACTATTGAAGGCTAGCTTGAAGGATTTTGAGCAAAACTTTGTTAGTATGTGAAATGAGTGCAATTGCATGGTAGTTTGAACATTCTTTGGCATTGCCCTTTAATCCTTTGGGATTAAAATGAAAACTGACTTTTCCAGTCCTGTGGCCACTGCTGGGTTTTCCAAATTTGCTGACATATTGAGTGCAGCACGTTAACAGTATCATCTTTAAGGATTTTAAATAACTGTGCTGAAATTCTGTCACCTCCTCTAGCTTTGATTGTAGTAATGCTTCCTAAGGCCCACAGGACTTCTCTTGCAAGAATGTCCAGCTATAAGTGAGTGACCACATTACCATGGTTATCCAGGTCATTAAGACCTTTCTTATGTAGTTTTTATATGTATTCTTGCCACCTCTTCTTAATCTCTTCTGCTTCTGTTAGGTCCTGACCATTTTTGTCCTTTATCATGCCCATTCTTACATGAAATGTTCCCTTGATATCTCCAGTTTTCTTGAAGAGATCTCTAGACTTTCCCATTCTATTGCTTTCCTCTACTTCTTTGTGTTGTTCATTTAAGAAGGCTTTCTTATCTCTCACTGCTATTCTCTGGAACTTTACATTCAGTTGGCATGGCTTCCCAGATAGTGCAGTGTAAAGACTCTGCCTGCCAGTGCAGGAAATGCAAGAGATGAGGGTTCAATCTTTGGGTGGGAAAGATCCCCAGGAAGAGGAAATGACAACCCACTCCATTATTGCAGCCTGGAAAATTCCATGGACAGAGGAGCCTGGCAGGCTACAATTCATGGGGCTGCAATGAGTTGGACAGAACTGAGAGACTCAGCACAAACACACACAATATTGCTCTCACACAATCTCAAGGACCCTGCGATATTTTTATTCAAGTTCTCACCTCTGCTTAGAGGAACTAGTGTCACTTTTCCTTGGGGAAGAATATATTTGGCCTGTTTTTGATGCAAATACTAATCATCTGATGGTCGCATCTGCAAACCCTTAGGTATTCAACTTTCTTCTAGGAGACAAATATTCTTTTTATTAAGATGACTTAATAAGCACAAACTCCTTGACAAAAGGAAGTCTGAAATGGCAGATTTTGTAACTAAAATAACAACGGGTACCTGAGGCACAGGGAGGCTGCTGATACTGGCTCCTTGATCCGGTGCAGCCAGTACAGCTCTGGGAAGCCCTTTTTTTTTTCACACTTTCATCCTAGCTCCTTATCTAAACAGTGAGAGAGCTAGATGAGATCCTTTCCAGGGCTCTTTTCTGCTCTAAATTCTTATGATGCTAAGATACTAGAGCTGACATGCTGTACTACTGAGAAACACTGCTAAGATGGGAGAAAGAAAAGAGCTACCAGGGATGACATCTTGAACAAGTCCCAGGCATTTTGTACACACCATCTCATCCTGTCCCCAAAAGCATCCTGTGAGTGGGTCTTATCATCATCTGCATTTCGAAGATAAAGACAGCGAGGCCCAGAGATGTCACACGATTTGTCCAGTGTTATGAATTGAACATTTGTGTCCCCCAAAGCACGTATGTTAAAGCTCTAACCCTCAACGCGATGGTCTTTGGAGGTGGGGCCTTGGGGAGATGATTAGGCTTAGATGAGCTCAGGAGGGTGAGGTCGTCATAGTAGGACTAGTGCCCTTAAAAGGAGAGACTCCACCTTCCCCATATCCTCTCGCTCCTACTTGACCACCACCCCCACCATGTGTGGACATAACACAACAAGTAGGTCATTGTCTGCAAAGCAGGGACTGACTCCTGGTTGTGTTGGTTGTCTAGTTGCTAAGTCGTATCCAACTCTTTTCCAACCCCAGGGACTGTAGCCTGCCAGGCCCCTCTGTCCATGGGATTTCCTAGGCAAGAATACTGGAACGGATTGCCATTTCCTCCTCCAGGGGATCTTTCTGACCCAGGGATCCAAACCTTGTCTCCCGCATTGGCAGGTGTATTCTTACCACTGAGCTACCAGGGAACAGGAACCAAATCAGCCAGCACCTTGATCTTGAACTCCCAATCTCCAGAATGACAAAAAATAAATGCCTACTGTTTACACTACCCAGTCTGTGGTATTCTGTTATAGCCAGCCGAGCTAAGACACCCAATGCCCTAAAGTTAGTACCACGTCTGAATCCTGTGCTAAAAATAGAGGCGGAATGAAACTCCACAAATGTCTGAAGAAACTGTCCCCAGGGCGGTCAGCTGTATGTCAACAGTTCCTGTTCTTGGGTCCTGCTACTCTGAAGGAAGGACTAAAATTAATTACTGTCAAGGCTAACCCTACCACCAATGTGGCAAATGACCTAGATGGTCTGATCGGAAGGACAAGCATCTAGGGGCAACCTGGTGCAACAGTATCTCATTGACCCTGCATTTAGTAAGCAGGGCACCTGCTAAACCATCAGTTCAAAAGTCCATTCTTCTGGAACAAGCACTGCCATCTTCCCAGAGCTTTCTTTCAGACCATAAACTTCACTGGATTGGGAGGCAGATGTTCCAGGTGAGCTGCAAGTTGGCCCACTAGGTGCAACTGGCAAGCCTAGAGATCACAGATGATAACAGGAGAGAAGGAGGTGATGGGGAGGAGAGAACTGACAAGAGGGAAGAAAGAGAAGGAGGGGGAGGGCAGATGAGGACAACCTCCTACTTCTCCCTTGCTGGGACCAATCTGAGAGCAGAGGATTCTGCTCCAGGCTTGAGTGCAGACGTTAATATCATTATTTATAGCTGTTGTTGTTGTTCAGTAGCTAAACTGTGTCCAAATCTTTGTGACCCCATGGACTGCAGCATGCCAGGCTCCTCTGTCTTTCACTGTCTCCTGAAGTTTGCTCAAATTCATATCCATGGAGTCCATGATGCCATCCAACCACCTCATCCTCCGTCGCCCCCTTCTCCTCTTGTCTTCAATCTTTCCCAGCATCAGGCAGGCTCTTTTCCGATGAGTCAGTTCTTCACATCAGGTGACCAAAGTATTGGAGCTTCAACTTCAACATGACAGTCCTTCCAATGAATATTCAGGGTTGGTTTCCTTTAGGGTTGACTGATTTGATCTCCTTGCAGTCCAAGGGCTCTCAAGATAGTCTCCCAAACCAGGCAGCTCCACTCACGTGGGAAGGGTACCAGAAGAAGCAGGGAGCCATGATGGAGGGCAGCAGATGGTGGCCACACAAGCTGTGGCTGCAGCTTGTCCAGGGCGGATTCTGTTCTTCTTTCATAGCAGCTGTTTCCCAGTTAGGGTTGAGTCTCAGGTCTGCTGAAGCAGCTCCACTAGAATCCAAGTGGGCCTGGGGCTGTTCACTTGCATCCGGACCCCTCAGCCCTGGGGCAGACTGCATTGAGCTCAGGCAGAAAATGGAATTTCCCCTTCCTGCCTCATTAAAGGAACTGTCTAAATTCACTTCTCTAACTGAAGGGACTGGGGCTGAATTTAGCCTTGAGCAGTAATGAGCAAAGGTATAAAGTTCCATGATCCTTCCTAAGTCTCAGTCAACAAATGCACTGGAGTATGAAAGAAATCTCTACACATATCCTTACTCAGGGAGAGGGGGAGGATATGTGATTCCATCTGCTGTCTCACATGCTAAGAGCCATGGGTGGCAGTCATTTCTAAGAAACCATTTTTAAAAGCTATTTACAGGTCTTATTTTGCATGTTTCCTCCATAAAGCATATCACTGGACACCAGGCAGAATACCATGGGTCACAAATACAGATGCATCTGTCTTTGTGTTCCTGAGTGCTGAGTTGTTTCAGTCGTATCCAGTTCTTTGTGACCCTATGGACTGTAACTCGCCAGACTCCTCTGTCCACGGGAGTCTCCAGGCAAGAATACTGGAGTGGGTTGCATGCCTTCCTCCAGGGGAATCTTCCCGACCCAAGGATCAAACCTACATCTCCTATATCTTGTGCATTGGCTATGGGGTGTTCTTTACCACTAGCGCCACCGGGGAAGCCTCCTCACTGTCTTTAGATGCATTTATATTCAAGGGAGCAAGCCATTCTAGAGGTTTCATCTGGAATATCCAGATACTGAAGTTGCCACTTTAATGAGATGTTTCTTATAACATCTCTCTAATCCCTTCTTCCATCTCCCATGTGTTGATCCAGATTTAACTTCAGCTTCTTCAGCTCTACCTCAGGCACTAGATTTATTGCTCAAGTTTGGACTGTAAGGAGAAAGTGCGAGAATGAGATCAGAGGTCTTACCAAACCTCACCGCCCCAAAGCACAGTGAGCCACTTTTGGCAGCCTGGCCAGTCCAACAGGAAGGCCAGGGGCCGAGGAACAGAGCCAAGCTTTAGCTAAGCACTGAAGTGTTGAAAAGTTTCAGGCGAAAATCCTGAAGCAGAGCAGTGGAATTTCAGGGAGTGGAGCCCCCTGACTCCTGCCCCGGAAACTGTGTTTATGGGATGCTTTCTGGCTCCCAGCAACCCAGCTCAATTTCCATCAGGCAAACAGAAATGAGCGCAGACTTTCCACTCCCCCCATCCTCCCCATCGAGGGTTAGGAACAGGCTCTGACTCCTCTCACTTCCTGCCTGAGCACAAGCTCTCAACACCCTCTGCTCCACACGGGAGGTGGGTGGCAAACAGCCAGGATCTGGGCGGTCAGGGGAGCAGAGACACAAGGGGAGACCTGGTATCCTGTGCACGAGGAACATGGGCCCCACGGAAGGGAGAGAGGAGGTCTTAAACGCCCTTAGAGTTCAAGGTCCAGGCATTTCAACACACACAATGTCCACCTTCGGCATTTAACTGATGAAAAATCCATGCGGGGTGGTGGGGACTGATGATGACACAAAGGCAGAGCCAGGACTAGAATTCAGACGACTCTCCATCCACTCCTGCTCACTGTCTCCATGTTCCTGCAAGGAACGAGAAGAGAAAGGAAGTAAAGAGGGTTCCTGGAGTGGAAAAGTTTGAGCATCGCCGGCTGAGGGGTTTTCTGCAGCAGAAATTGTAGCACCTTCATCAGTTCTGCCCACGGCCCTTGAGAGGCATCCGGTTGGCTGCTCCCCGCCTCATGGTGCCAGCTCTGAATGCGGGGGCAGCAGTAATGGAACTCAGCTCAGTGCCCAGGCACAGAGAAAGAAACTCTGCATCCCAGGGCCTCTTGCTTGTGGGCTGGGCCGCCTGCAGCTACAGTGGAAATGTGTGGAAACATAAAAAGGGAAGCTGTGGTTCGGCCTCAGCAGACCAAATGCAGAGAGGGAGCATGGAGGGCTTTGAGCTAACCCACAGCTGCAGGGCCCCTGCCCTCCCGCCTCCACAGGCGCTGCTCAAAAGCCAGTGTGAAAGTAGGCGAATTTCCCTGCAGAAACTGTCCCATTAACTCATTTTAAAACGGGGCTTTGAGAGTCTAAAAATAAAAGACACGGTTTCTTCTGCTTTAGATTATGGTTGGATGTGCAACACAAAAGCTAGATTTTAAGCCGGGGGTCACGCCATCTTTAGAAAACAGGTATTCATGCTGAAAGACTTCCCAGGTGGCACTAGTGGTAAAGAATCTGCCTGCCAATGCAGGTAGCTGGAAGAGACACGGGTTCGATCGCTGGATTGGGAAGCTCCCCTGGAGGAGGGCAAGACAACCCATGCCAATGTTCTTGCCTGGAGAATCCCATGGACAGAGGTGCCTGGAGGGTCGCAGAGTCAGACACGACTGAAGCAACTTAGCACGCATTCATGCTAAAATAGAAGCCTCCAGGATTTTCATGTGGGTCCTCCAGATCGTGTTGTTTTGTCCCTTCTGATGTGCTGAGATAACAGTAATCACTCTTTGTGGCCCACGCCAAAGACTTCAGATATATTAGGCAGGGTACATGTTCCTATTCCCACTTGACAGATACATGAGTCTAAGAATTTCCGGCTGCGAGATTGGCCCTGGATCATACAGTTAACGGGAAACAGGGCTGTGATTCAAAACCAGGCCTGAGCCAGGAACCCGGGGGCCCCTTCCACCATCCAGGTGCAATTGGACAAAGCTCACTTGATCAACTCAGTCTTATTCCTTGCTGAGCACATAGGACTTCCCTGGTCATCCACTAGTTTTGAGTCCGCCTGCCATTGCAGGGGACAGGGATTCGATCCCTGGTCCGGGAAGATCCCACATGGAGTGGGGCACATAAGCCCATGTGCCACAGCTACTGAGCCTGTGTGCCGCAACTACTGAAGCCTGCACACCCAGAGCCTGTTCTCTGCAACAAGAGAAGCCACTGCAAAGAGAAGCCCATGCACAACAACTAGGGAGTAGGCCCTGCTCTTGAAACTAGAGAAAGCCCGTGCGCAACGCTGAAGACCCAGCACAACTCAAAAAAAGCCTAGCACATAGAAGCCCCAGTACCCCCATCAACCCCACAGTCTCCTGGACTGCCGAGACTCAGCGAAGGTGAACTCTTCTCCCACTGTCCCCCGAATGCTCACCAGAGAAAGGTGAACTGCCTCCTTTTCTCTGAGATACATTACAGCAATCAGGGACCCACTTTTTAAGTGTGCTCCCCATGCTGGCTGCTAGCAGATGGGTTTCATCTTCCAGTAATATCTCTACATGAGTGGCCATACCAGTGGGTTTACTTTACATTAGAATCCTACATGGCCTCCCAGGTGGCTCAGTGGTAAAGACTCCGCCTGCCAATGCAGGAGATGCATGTGCCATCTCTGGGTCAGGAAGATCCCCTGGAGTAGGAAACGACAACCCACTCCCGTATTCTTTCTTAGGAAGTCCCATGGACAGTGTCCCTGGTGGCTCAGATGGTAAAGAATTTGCCTGCAATGCAGGAGACCTGAGTTCGATCCCTGGGATGGGAAGAACCCCTGGAGGAGGACATGGCTACCCACTCCAGTATTCTGGCCTGGAGAATTCCATGGACTGTATAGTCCATGGGGTCACAAAGAGTCGGATACAATTGAGCTACCAAGCACAAATGCACAAGTAATCCTAGATAGAAGGAATCCAGGCTGTTTATTTAATTTTTTTATTAGTTGGAGGCTAATTACTTTACAATATTGTAGTGGTTTTTGCCATACATTGACATGAATCAGCCATGAATTTACATGTGTTCCCCATCCCGATCCCCCCTCCCACCTCCCTCTCAACCCGATCCCTTTGGCTCTTCCCAGTGCACCAGGTCCGATCACTTGTCTCGTGCATCCAACCTGGGCTGGTGATCTGTTTCACCCTAGATAATATACATGTTTCGATGCCGTTCTCTTGAAACATCCCACCCTCGCCTTCTCACACAGAGTCCACAAGTCTGTTCTACACATCTGTGTCTCTTTTTCTATTTTGCATATAGGGTTATCGTTACCATCTTTCTAAATTCCATATATACGTGTTAGTATACTGTAATGGTCTTTATCTTTCTGGCTTACTTCACTCTGTATAATGGGCTCCAGTTTTATCCATCTCATTAGAAGGCTAAAAAACACATGAAAAGATGCTCAACATCACTCGTTATCAGAGAAATGCAAATCAAAACCACAATGAGGTACCATTACACGCCAGTCAGGATGGCTGCTATCCAAAAGTCTACAAGCAATAAATGCTGGAGAGGGTGTGGAGAAAAGGGAACCCTCTTACACTGTTGGTGGGAATGCAAACTAGTACAGCCGCTATGGAGAACAGTGTGGAGATTTCTTAAAAAGCTGGAAATAGAACTGCCACATGACCCAGCAATCCCACTTCTGGGCATACACACCGAGGAAACCAGATCTGAAAGAGACACATGCACCCCAATGTTCATCGCAGCGCTGTTTATAATAGCCAGGACATGGAAGCAACCTAGATGCCCATCAGCAGACGAATGGATAAGGAAGCTGTGGTACATATACACCGTGGAATATTACTCAGGCTGTTTAATTTTTGATTCAGTATCACGTACAAAAATCATCTAGAACTAGGTCTTTAATAAATGTTTGATCTCTAATTGGAGATTGTGAAGATGGTGATGAGGATGACAGGATAAAGGCCTGTAGACTTTGATCTGCATAAGCATCTAGAGTGCTTTACCAGAATTCTCTCTAGAGATTTCCCAGTGAGTTTCAGTAGGGTACTTGGTGGACATGGGAGACACAGTCTCTGCAGACTGGTTTTCTCTGAATATACCAGATAATGGTTAGTGTCTCCTCTCTCCCAGGACACTGGATGAGGCGGCAGAAGAGTCTCAGAGGCTGTGGGAGGCAGCAGGTCAGGAAGAGTGCCTGTTAGCACACAGAAGCATCACCTGCTCGCACAACAGGGAACCAACCATGTCTGAGTCACCGAGCTCGCAGCCAAGCTGACAGGCTGGAGAAAGAAATCAACAAAGCCTTCCCATCGATGCATGGACTGCTGGTTTCCCTGATAACACGCTGAGCGTGACTCAAAGCGGGGAAGCCAGAGGAGAGAGTCGGTCCCCTGGGGGCAGCCAACTACATGTTGGGGTCTTCTCCAAAATGGCTCTGCATCCTGTGATCAAGTCACAGATTACAGTCGGTGCGATAGCATCAAGCCTCACTCACCAACAGTTAACAACCACAGTTGAGGTGTGAACATAAAACAAGGGTAGAGGTAATAGGTGTTAGAACTATGGGACACTCTTGAGCCAGGAGGGGACCTCCTCTACAAGACACTCAAGCCCAGGACTGTGAATACCTTTCAAAATGCTCCAAAACTGTTCCTCCAGGTATTCTACATCAGTCAAAAATTACCCTTAGATTCTAAAGCATTAGATTTAAGTAACTGTAAATAAAGAATACAAGTAGCTTCTATTATGCATCAAGTCAATATATCATACATCCCAGACCAAGAGGCATTGCACTGATTCTGTCTTGCATTTAGGACATTTGTTTTTTATTGCATCTATGGTTTGCTGAGTACTTTCAGGGGAAATATATAAAGCTTTGAAAGTACAGCACATGAAATTTATAAATTGGAAGTCTTTTTACTGTTAAAATAATTTGAGACATATAAGCGATTGTATATCAATGGCTTACCATCTTTTAAGAAGATGTACATTTTTTTAGAAATGAAATCTTCTTTAATATGAATACTTTCTGGCTTACTTTGGAAATAGGGCACAGAAATTAACCCACAGATTCACATTTCAACCATCTCTTGTCATTTTTGTTATTTTATTCCATAGCTCATGGAGATGAGGACTGGAAAAGAATTAAAATGTGCTTTTTGACTCATAGATGCTTATTCCACTTTAATTGCAGGTAAAGATGACACACTATGGCAAAGACATTTTTTTACAATTCAGAAAGAAAAAGGTTGAGGGAGTTATGAGCTGTACGGGATTGGGGGCACTGAAAGAGGCATGACAATTAAATTCAGAAATACCCACCATTTCCTGTAAATGGTATTGCAACAGATAAATAGCATTCATGTCATTCTTTGCATCTGCTTAAATAAATGGCCTTGGCTGACTATAAGTATTGAATGCTGTCTTTTATATTAGGGTAAGCATCAGTAATGATACTACTGTCTCTGCCCTTGAGGTCAAATGAAAAGATGAGCATGCCAGTTGCTAAGATGATGAACTCCAAGCATTCCTTCTCTCTAACACCCCCACATCCACAACCACACAGTGAGCAGGCCAGCCACGAAGTCTCAGAGTTTCAGTCTGGAGCCAGCCCAAGTCCAAGTTCTGATGCTACCACTTACTAGCATGATGACCTTGATGACTGCCCAGTCACTCACTCAGTGCCTCATTCCCCTCTCTCGGGTGGAAAGAGGGGCTAATAACACCTCCTGTGGTGTGAGTTCGTTGAGTTATATACAAAGGGCTTGGAACAGTGTCTGGCATGTAATAAATGCTACATCATTGTTGTTCAGTCACTCACTTTTGTCTGACTCTGCAACCCCACGGACTGTAGCACGCCAAGCTTCCCTGTCCTTCACTCTCTCCCAGAGTTTGCTCAGGCTCATATCCATTGAGTTGGTGATGTCATCCAGCCATCTCATCCTCTGTTGTCCCCTTCTCCGGTCCTCAATCTTTCCCAGCATCAGGGTCTTTCACAATGAGTCAGCTCTTCGCATAAGAAGGACAAAGTACTGGAGCTTCAGCTTCAGCATCAGTCCTTCCAGTGAATATTCAGGGTTTTCCTTTAGGACTGACTGGTTTGATCTCCTTGCTGTCTAAGGGGCAGCAGTTTTTTCAATGAAAATGATCTTATCGGTGCTTTCTTTAGTACTTCCACCCCTACCCCTCTCCAGCCTGGCTCCTACACCCACCCAACACCAACCCAGGTTGCCTGCAATGAGTAGGATCCTAGCAGAGCTTCCTGTTCTAGTAAATTTCACCTCACCCACCTCCAGTTCAAATCAAACATCCCCTCTTTGTGGCTCACTCTACCCAGTAGACACTGCTTTTTTTTTACTTTTTATTTTATATTGGAGTACAGGGGATTAGCAATGTTGTGACACCTTCAGGTAGAGAGCAAAGGGACTCAGCCATACGTGTACATGTATCTCTTCTCCCCCAAACTCCCCTCCCGTTTCGGCTGCCAGATAACATTGAGCAGCGTTCCCTATACTATACATTAAGTCCTTGTTGGTTACCTGTTTTAAATATAGCACAGTGTATAGCAACTGCTGCACTTTTGACTTTATCTAACTATAGTCATGTGTAGTGGCACTGAAAGACAAATTTAACATTTTTTTTCCAGTCTATTGAGATATAATTGTTACACATGACTGTATGAGTTTCAAATGTACAGGATAAATGTATGACTTACATATACTGTGAAATGAATACCACAGTAAGTTTAGAGAACATTTGTCATCTCATACAGAAATAAAGTAAAAAGTCATTTTTCCTTGTGATGAGAAATCTTAGAATTTACTCTCTTATAAACTTGCATTATATAATTTACAGCAGCATCATATTAATCATGCTGCATATTACATCACCAGTACTTATTTATCTTTTAACTGGAAGTACTTTGATTACCTTCCTCTAAGCACATATCTGATCTTTCATTCTCTGAGTTTGGGATTCTTTTTCCTTATTTTATACTCCACATGTAAGTGAGCTCATATATTATCTGTGTTTATCTGACTTATTTCACTTATCATATGCCCTCCATCCTTGCATGTTGTCACAAATGGCAGGATTTCCTAATTTTTTATGGCTGAAAAATATTCCATTATACATGCACATATATGCACCCATTCCATTAATATTTCTATATATATTCCACTAATATTCCAATGTAGATATGCATTCCAATAATATTCCATTATATATATAAACATATAATGAAATATATCACAATTTCCTTATTCATCAATCAACAGATATTTAGGTTGTTTCCATTTCTTAGCTATTGCAAATAGTGCTGCTATGAACATAGGGGTGCAGATATGTTTCAAGCTAGTGTCTTCATTTCCTTTGGATGTGTTTCCAGGAGTGGAGTTACTGGATCACATGGTAGTTCTATCTTTAAGTTCTATCTTTTTTGAGGCTCTTCCGTACTATATTCCAAAATGGCTGTACCAATTTAAAATTCCACCAGCTGTTTACAATGGTTCTTTTTTTTTTTTCCCATGGCGGGCTCAGATGGTAGAGTCTGCCTGCAAAGCAGGAGACTCTGGTTCGATCCCTGGGTCAGGAAGATCCCCTGGAGAAAGAAATGGCAACCCACTCCAGTATCCTTGCCTGGAAAATCCCATGGATGGAGGAGCCTGGCAAGCTACATACCATGGGGTCGCAAAGAGTCGGACATGACTGAGCAACTTCACTTTCACTTTTTTCTCCACACCCTTGCCAACAACTGTTAGCTCTTACCCTTTTGAGGATCATTCTAGCAGATGTGAGTTGATATCTCATGGGGGTCTTGATTTGCATTTCCCTAACGACTAGTGATGCTGAGCATGTTTTCATGTGCTTAATGATCATACACATACCTTCTTTGGAAAAATATCTACAAAAGCTTTTTAGTTTCATGTAGTGCTTTAGGTACTTTAGGTGTCATACCCCAAAAAAATCTGTGTCAAGAGTTTTCTTCTATATTTTCTTCTAGGATTTTCATGAGTAATATATCTTTTGAGAGCTGGTATCAGAAGCCTGCTTGGATAGGAAATTGTCTTCCTATCTATCCTAAAACTGAAAATTTTTCAGCTATTTTCTTCACAAGAAAAATACCTTGAGAGGTAAGTTTTGGCAGGAAAGATGAGTCCCAAAGACTCTGACTGTAACAAGACAAAGAAAGAGAGATAAACCTAATTTCTCTGCAAGAGAAGCACACATATATTCAGGGATCCAGGTGGGCAGCGAAAAATAAGTTGGGTGAATGGGACCAAGGCAGACAAACAACATGAAAAATGATTTCAGCTTGCAGAAAAAGGTGGCCAGTGAGAGATTCTTGGTAAGCAGGGCTGAAGAATAGTTAAAAGAGGAATTGGTCATCTTTAAGTTCAAATCGTTTGTATTTCTGAGATGTGAGAAAGACTTAAGACTTCTAGTAAACTCTGATACGAACACAAAGCAGCATGTGGTAAGTGGTTTGGGACCAAATCAAGGAAAAGAAGCCAAGTTCCACACAGGAGTTGAGATGAAGCAGAGGGAAGAGGAGAACCATGGAAATAAGATAAAAGTAAAGGTAGGAGTTCAGAGGCTTACAGCTTGGGGCCAAAGTGAAAATACAAACCTTCAGGAAATTTGCAGAAATCTTGGTCATGAGGTTGGGCTTCCTAGGATATGTGCATTGAGTGACTCAAGGCTGTATTATTTAAATCCCAAAACCTAAGTGCCTTGGCTTGGGTATGCCAAGAAGCAGACACAACTGGATGTGTAAGAGATTTATTTACCGGGGAAGCACATGTGAAGGAGTAACAGGAGAGACTATAGGAGGTGAGAAGAGACTTCAGAGAGAGATGCAGATTTGACACTTATGAAAGGAGAGGGAGAGGGAAGGGAAAATGGGTGGAAAGAGCCTCAGGTCACAGAGCAGTTCTATGAAAGATCCAGCCAGACTGATGGTAAGTCCTTAAGTCAAAGTCACTGTTGGAAGAGTCTTGCAGTAATGGCCCCACCATGCTGATAGCAGCCCACTGGAAGCGTGTACTTGGTGCAAATGTGATGGTAGATTCAGTGGGACAGCAACTGGGGCTGTCAATCAGCCATGACTGCTGAGCTGGAGATTGGAGCTGCATAGTTTCATCACCACCACCACTTCAGCTGATAAGGTTCACACTTGAATCATCACTGGAGTCTCAATTGCTCAACAAATGTTTGCTGACTCAATAAAGGAATCCATCCTGCACGTCAAATATTCATCCCAAATAAACTTCAAAACCAAATGTTTTACACTGAAGAATTCATTATACTATTCTTTCTATTTTGTGTATTTAAACTTAATAAGGTTTATTACATATGTTATTTAGAAACATTATGGTGTTTCCTCAAAAAATTAAATAGAGAATCACCATATGACCTGGCAATTCCACCTCTGAGCATATACCCAAAAGAGTTGAAAGCAAGGACTCAAAGAGGCCTCTTCATTTCCCTGCTTATAGCAGCACTATTCACAATAGTCAAGAGTGAAAACAACCAGAATGCCCATCAACAGAAGAATAAATAAACAAAGTGTGATATATGCATACACTGGAATGTCATTTGGTCTTAAAAATAAAGTAAATCTGACACCCACTACAACATAGTTGAACCCTGAAAGCATTATACTACATGAAACAAGCCAATCACCAAAATGCATACATTCCATGATTCCACTTACGTGAGGTAACCAGAGTGGTCAGGCTCACAGAGACGGAAAGTAGAATGGTGCTTTCCAGGGAGAAACGGCGTGATGAGGGTTAATGGGTACAGAGTTTCCACTGGAGAGGAGAGAAACTTCTGGCAATGGATGGTGGTGCTGACTGCACAACAGTGTGAACGTACTTAATGCCACTTAAGCATATACCCAAAAATGGTCAACATGTTGAGTTGTATCTTATGCATAATTTCCAACTCGATGAACATGAATTTGAGCAAACTCCAGGAGATGGTGAAGGACAGGGAAGTCTGGCATGCTGCAGTTCACGGGGTCACAAAGAGTCGGACATGACTCAGCGACTGAATAGCAACAACCACCACAATAAAAATATATTATTTAGAGGATATATCTTATGGGAGGTGAAATAGAACTACTCCACATGAGCATGAGCCCTCTTGCCACCAAGTCCACCTCTCCACCTCCTGATCTCTAAAGAAGTCAGCACAGCTTCCAACCTCTCCAAATCCAACCATGTGGCTGGTGGACTGGTTCTAGGACTTTCCCTAATGGTTTCCTTCCCAAAGTCTACTTACGGCAACTTCTCAGACTTCACACAGGAGCTTCCTCTCAGCAATCATTCTCAGACAGCCTATCCCCCGAAAGGCCACAAAGCCCAGGGCTCTGTGGCTTCTTAAACCCCAGACACTGGTCCTGTCCTTTCAGCCGTTTAACTGAGATTTTGCTTTTTTAAAAAGAACAGTGAACTTGTTACATAAAAGTACGATAGCTTGATGGCATCTCCTCCTCAAAGACATTTGCCAGGATGATGGTGTAAGAAAGAAAACCCAGGCGAGGTGCTAGCTGAGTCTTTGGCAACAGGGTACCATGGTGGGCTGACCCAGGGGGATATGGACCCTGAGTTAACAACAAAGAGGATAAACGGAGGTGGGGGCAAGAGGCAAGGCAGGGCGTGCCCTTGGTACCTGCTTTCCACTCTTTTCGTCATGTTTCCAACCCCTGATCATGACACCCTTCTCACTTTCCACTCTGCTTCAGGCACTAAAAGATTGTGGATATCCTGTCCTTCTCTCCATTTCCATCTTCTATCATACATATCTGTCCACTCATTCTATTAACTTTATCATTCTAGAAGTACAAAGTCATCAGGAACTCTAAGTTCAGAATTTGGGCTCTGCATTCCACGTGTTCAAGGCAGCATATCACATCTGTCAATAAGATAACATGGCATCAGTAGGATTTGGAAGTACTGATCATTTCTGCTTATAAAGATGGCAAAGACAGCTGACCCAAGGCACCAAAAGGCCTATAAATCACCTAGATTGATTTATAGATCAAGGTGCCTGGGTCTATAAATTGTTCAGAAGGGCAGGGGAAGAGGACAAAAAGGGCATAGAATGTTCAATAAAGGATGCAAAAGTGTGGCTCTTCCCTACAGTGATGGATACTAGAGTGCCTGGGCCCCTCCACTCTCAGAGCAGCTTACCATGTTAGTTTCATTTTAAGTAAACGAAAGCCAACTATTTTAAATAGTTGGAGCAGAAAAAAATATGATTAAATGATACTAATTCACTTACAGAAACTTTAGAAGAGCCCATCCGTAGGCTTGGGGACTAATCAGCCAAGTGAAAAAGTAAAAGCTTCAGTCACTCGGCCATGTCCTACTCTTTGCAACCTGATGGAGCCTGCCAGGCTCCTCTGTCCAAGAATACTGAAGTGGGTTGCCATGCCCTTCTCCAGGGGATCTTTCTGATCCAGGGATCAAACCCAGGTCTCCTGCATTGCAGGAAGATTCTTTACCACCGAGCCACCGGGGAAGCCTCTTATATACGCTACTATATATAAAACAGATAACTAATAAGGACCTTCTATATAGCACAGGGGACTCCACTCAGTACCCTGTAATGACCTATACGGGAAAAGTATCTGAAAAAGAGTGGATACACGTGTATATGTATTACTGCTTCACTTTGCTGTACAACAAAAACCAATACAACATTGTAAATCAACTATACACAAATAAAAATTAATTTTAAAAAGCCTACAGTACTAACTATTATCTCATAACCCATTTGTCAGTAGGTCATGTACCATATGACATCACTTCTATCATTGTCTCAAACTCTTTGTGTCTTTTCATATTTATTTATTTACTTACTTACTTATTTATACATAAATACATCTTATCTCCCCAGTTAGCCACTAAAGCCCTTAATGGCAGAAGCTCTTGTTAGATTTCTTGGAATGTCCATAGCATTTCACAGAAGTCTTTGTTCATTTCAGGCAATCCATAAAGATATGTGATTTTAAATTTACTCCATAGACTTATTTGCTTGTTTATTTATTTTCTCATTTACATATATTTGCTCCCCTGGTGGCTCAGATGGTAAAGAATCTGCCTGCAATGCAGGAGACCTGGGTTCATTTCCTGGATTGGGAAGATCCCCTGGAGGAGGGCATGGCAACCCAAGCCAGTATTCTTGGCTGGAGAATCCCCATGGACAGAGGAGCCTGGCAGGCTACAGTCTATGGGGCTACAAAGAGTAAGACATGACTGAGCAACTAAGCATACATTTACTTATTTATATATAAATATGTCTTATCTCCCCAATTAGCCACTAAAGCTTTTAATGGCAGAAACTCTTGTTAGATTTCTTGGAATGCCCATAGCATTTCACATAAGGCTTTGTTAATTTCAGGCAATCCATAAAGATAGGTGATTTTAAATTTACCCCATAGAGTTCTCACCTATCAGAGTGACTATGGATGCCCTTGCTTCTTAGCAAGCCCCACAAGCTAACACTTGTGCATTTTCTTAAGTAGGACATCTTTCTTAGGGAATCCAGGTAGGAGGAAGTCAGCAGTTGATTCTTCCTCAGCAAGCATGCTGGCAGAGACAGAAATAACGCCTCAGCATCTCCCATTAATCTGGACACACTGGCCCAATATTTATCTGAACAGTGCTGATTAGACATGTTAGGTACATTCTGAGAGCTCACCAATCCTTATGGCAACTCCATCAAGTAAATGATATTATTTCCATTTTACAGCCTGTGTAAAACTCAGCTGGATCCCACAGCCTATAGAGGACCAACCCAGGAATGAACCAGACAAGCTGGCTCCAGAGGCAATGCTTTTAACCACGGGTTAGTGACGAAGACACTCCCTTTTCATACTGTAAGCTTAATCATGGTGTCTACAGAAAGAGTATATTCTAAGGATTTTTAAAGTTAATTTTCATAAAACATGTTGTTATAGCATGGAGACTGGCTCAACAGAAGAAAGCTTGCCAATATTTTTGTCTTGAATTTATTTTGAGGGACTTCAGAAAGCATGCACTGTATTTCTTCTTATCCTCCCTAAAGAGTCAAGTCAGATAAAATAGGGGAGAGAAATTTCTGCCTCTCTGTGGCCCAGAGACTCACATAGAAACATCTCATACATTCAAAAGTGGCTGTGAGGAAACCAAACGTGCCCTTAACCTCTTCAAGTGAGTGGTATGCTAATCATTCTATCTAAGGCATGCCTGAGAATAAGTTGCAAAGCCTCAATTTTCAATAAAATACTAAGAATGTGGTAGAGATGGGAATCTATAGTCTAGAAATCAAATACTAATTAAACATTTATAAGTAGAGTTAATGGGAAGGTTAACATTTTCTAGTGGTCCAAGCAAAAAAAAAAAAAAAAAAGCCCTTTTTTGCACCTTCTTTTTCATCCTATTTCTGCTCTGTTCATCCAAGGAAAGTATTATTGGTTATCTCTTGCTAGGTGTTCAACTTTCTTCTCCCATCAGAAATCTAGTTGACTTCATTTTTTTTTTTTCTACCTCAATATTTCCTGCACAGGATGGTAAACTTCTAAACATCAGTGTTCAGAAAAGTGTAAGAGCTTTCAGCTTTTACTTGAGGAAAACTATAAAATTTCAAGAAATGCATTTGCTTAGGGAATGTCTTATCTCTCCCGGTGTCTTTTGGAAGCAGAAACTACATGAGAAAACGTCTCTAAATTTTTGTTCTATGAAATGCTTTCCTTGAAATCACTTGTCTTATAAACAATGAAAAGTAATCATGTTTTTCAGTTTACCTTGGCCACCAGGAAACTCAGCTTCACTTTCAGGCCCATCATATTTGGGTCTATTTTAGATCCAAACAGAAGTGAAGCCATTTAGAATTTATGACTCAGTAGGCCAGTTAGTGGGCTTCCAGGTGGCTCAGCGGTAAAGAATCCGCCTGCAATGCAGGAGCCACAGGAGACGCAGGTTTGAACCCTGGGTCAGGAAGATCCCCTAGAGAAGAGAATAGCTACCCACTCCAGTATTTTTGCCTGGAGAATCCCATGGACAGAGGAGCCTGGTGGGCTACAGTCCACAGGGTCGCAAAGAGTTGGACATGACTGAAGCGACATATGCACGCAGGCCGGTTAGCAATGTATTGCCTCTCAGTTCCAAATGCTTTCTTTGCGTCTACTCTGAAAAGGGGCATGGGCCCTTTAAATGTTTCCCCTTCATCAGCTGGCACTGTTAACCTTTATCAGCAGTGGGCTCTGGAGAGACATTTCAGGATGAAAGGATTTCGTTTCCTGGTCTGGTGCTGGTTCTCCAGCCTCCTGCAGGGCGCACAGCTTCTCCAGGGCCCTCTGACAGCACACGTGGCTTCCCCGGGACCCAGCAGAAGCAGCCTCCCTAGGGCTGGACTCCTGCATAGCACAGTGGTCCACTTCCCCCAGCAGCCAGCCCCTTCGGGCAGATTCACGGCAGAGCTTCTCCCGTGAGACACCTCCCTGTGTGTCCACCTCCCAGTGAACCGCTTCCTCCAACATCCTAGAGGGCAGATTGCCAGCAAGCTCCTCGGGGTGAATTTCTGGATAATTCTTACAGCACAGCATCACTCTGCGGCTCTGCTACCCAGGCAGGCCTGGGTCTCAGCCCTGGAGGAGACCTCCTCCCACTCACTCTCAGCCCTTGGAATAGTGTCTGCCCCACATCTCTGCTCTTCCAATATTCCACAGAGCTCGCCTGACCTCTTCCCAGGCAACACCTTGTTGCTTCAGCTCCCTGGTACAGTCAGTAATTCTCTCTATTCAACTTTCCACATTCAAATCACTGTGTTTCTCTCTCCTGATCAGTTCCAAACTGATAAGTCTTAGCATATGTGCATTTTGTGTTTTCTTCCTACCCTGACATCTACCCCAAAATGTTTTACCCCTTGATTCCATTAGTTTTCAATTCAGATTTCATTACTTTACTGTACGTGTGCATTCTTTAAACTGTTTGTGGAATTTAAAGATTATTAATTAATTTAAATGCATATGTAAATGAGTATCATGCTTTTTTAACTTGCCATGTACCTTTTCCAGGAAATAACTAGACTCAAGGCAGAAGATCAATTACTTTTTTTTTTTCCATTTATTTTTATTAGTTGGAGGCTAATTACTTTACAACATTGTAGTGGTTTTTGTCATACATTGAAATGAATTAGCCATGGATTTACATGTATTCCCCATCCCGGTCCCCCCTCCCACCTCCCTCTCCACCCGATCCCTCTGGGTCTTCCCAGTGCACCAGGCCCGAGCACTTGTCTCATGCATCCAACCTGGGCTGGTGATCTGTTTCGCCCTAGATAATATACATGTTTCGATGCTGTTCTCTTGAAACATCCCACCCTCGCCTTCTCCCACAGAGTCCACAAGTCTGTTCTATACATCTAAGTCTCTTTTTCTGTTTTGCATATAGGGTTATCGTTACCATCTTTCTAAATTCCATACATATGTGTTAGTATACTGTAATGATCTTTATCTTTCTGGCTTACTTGGCTCTGTATAATGGGCTCCAGTTTCATCCATCTCATTAGAACTGATTCAAATGAATTCTTTTTAATGGCTGAGTAATATTCCATGGTGTATATGTACCACAGCTTCCTCATCCATTCGTCTGCTGATGGGCATCTTTTGATGAAGATAATGAGGCTGATAATCGTGCTGATCCTAGCTTAGATTGTCTTACAGCAAAATAAGACCTCTGGAGGCTTCCAAGTTAGTACAAAGAATAACAAAGCTATGAGTGTGTGCATGCTAAGTTGCTTCAGTCATGTCCGACTCTTTGTGACCCTGCAGACTGTAGCCCACCAGGTTCCTCTGTCCATGGGATTCTCCAGGCAAGAATACTGGAGCGGGTTGCCAGGCCCTTCTCCAGGGGATTTTCCCAACCCAGGGATCAAATCCTCATCTCTTAGTCTTCTGCATTGACAGGTGGGTTCTTAACCACTAGCACCACTGGGAAACGCAATATAAGAGACCTATGATAATACTAGTTCATCACTGTGCTTCTCAAATCAAAATTTTCCAACAAGTGTAACAGAGTAGAGGATAACAATTTCAGATGAACACAGAAGACACGAGTGTGCCTTGTGATGGGAAGTCTCAGACCAAATTCCCAGGGTGGCCCCAAATGAAACACTTGTTAACCATCAGTCCCATTACCACTGTAATGGGTGCCCACACTAATGACCTCATTTTAACCTGACTAGCACTCTGAAGCGGAGAAGGCAATGGCAGCCCACTCCAGTACTCTGGCCTAGAAAATCCCATGGATGGAGGAGCCTGGTGGGCTGCAGTCCATGGGTCGCTAAGAGTCCGACAGGACTGAGCAACTTCACTTTCACTTTCATGCACTGGAGAAGGAAATGGCAACCCACTCCAGTGTTCTTGCCTGGTGAATCCCAGGGACAGGGGAGCCTGGTGGGCTGCCGTCTATGGGGTCGCACAGAGTCGGACACGACTGAAGCGACTTAGCAGCAGCAGCACTCTGAAGACTGTTTCTAAATACGGTTACATTTTGAGGTACTAGGGACTGGGACTTCAACATATCTTTTTGAGGGTGAGTAGACAAAGTTCACCCCTCTTCAGTTTTTTGCCTAGAGGTCACATCCTAGTTCCCTTCCTCCACAGCAAAGAATCAATTAGCTCTTTAAAGTACAACTTCTGCTTGATGATGGATTTTGGAATGTGGGTTTATATAATACACCCATCAAGGTAAAGCATAAGTGAGTCCATAACTTAGAAACCTGCTAATTCTTCTCCAAGTCCCTCTTTCTGTTCACTGGCCATGGACGGCTGCCCTCAGCCTTGTTCCCTCCAGCCCCTCCTGGCCTCTGCTCGCTCCAGTCACTGCCTCTGATTGTGTGTGTGTGTGTGTGTGTGTGTGTGTGTGTGTGTGCCTGTGTGTTAGTCATTCAGTTGTGTCCAACTCTTTGCAATCCCATGGACTGTAACCTGCCAGGCTCTTCTGTCCATGGAATTCTCCAGGCAAGAATACTGGAGTGGGTTGCCATTCCCTTCTCCAGGGGATCTTCCCAACCCGGGGATCAAATCTGGGTCTCCTGCATTGCAGGTGGATTCTTCTCTGCTGAGCCACCAGGGAAGCCCCTGCCTCTCATTAGCAGCCCTGAACTCACCAGACACTTTTGCTTTTTCCTCTTTCTTAATCCAGTTCCTTAACCAAAGACCCACAACTATATATCAGCTGAATGAAAATCTCTATGCTCTGCCAAACAGGTACAGTCTATGAAAAATGACCCAGATGGTGAGGAGGACATTTTAGTTCATCTGAAAGGAAGCTCTTCACAATTCTGTGTTGAAATCCAAGTCCTTAATTGAAATGTCAGAACTCTGGGGAAGGGTGATACATTTTGCCACTAACTCCTTCATGTGAATGGCAGGGGTAGGGTTCATGTTAGGACATTGCGGACTCCCCCGTGGAACAAGAAGACCATGAGGGAAGAAGCATAAACTCTGCACACATGTGTGGACAAACACATATCAATGCATTCTCGAACTGGTCCAAGCCAAGAAAAACCAGCTAATTTAAGAGGGGTCCCTAAGTTGTTTTACAAGCCTAAAGTCCCGGCAAAAATGGACCTGTAAACATTTCCTCTATGTCCTCACTATAAACACCCTGTTTATCCCACTCTATAAATTCCAAATTAAAAAAAAAGCGATGGGTGGCCTATAGGAGGCAATCCCATTTAGGCAGACACAAGAATGTTCTGCTTTAAGGAGGAATACAAGATTCCTTCATTAAAAATCAGCCCCCCTCAAGGTCTGTAACTCTCATCTTTAGGATTACTCTTAAGTTAAACACATCCTATCTTTCCAAGACACATGATAAAAGCAGAACACTAGCTGGGAGGAATGCTCTGTGTCCTCAGGGACCGTTAGTATTTTCAGGAGCATTGGGTATTGTATTCCTGGTGGTCACTTTAGTCAGCTGTCCCACGGGAACAAGTCCAACTGTAGACATATGTTCGTTTTGTTCTCTGCTATATCCTCAGCTGTGCAAATCCCTGGATGTAAAATGAAATATGCATCTGCCTCTATAAAGCAGAGACAGGACATCACCTAGCATTTCATGTTGTTTGGAAGAGTTAATGATTAGCACATCTGAAATGCTTAGAATGGTTTCTGACTGTAAGCTCCCAGTAAATACTATTATTATTATCATTATCATCATCATCATCATCATCACCAATGACTGATAAATCATACAAGTAAAGATGGGAGAGGAAACATGTCTAGAAAACCAGAACAGGAAGGCACCATGGGGTGATGTGACTAGTTGCAGCAACAGGGTGGGCTAAGGAAGTGGGTGGTGAGCTGAAAGAGAAAGACAGCCGCCCAGCTTCCCCTACCATCAAAGCATGTACAGATGCCCCTGTGGACACTTCCCCAGGTCCCAGGCACACAGCACTGACCAAGGCCCGCTGGGGACCTGGCACTGAACTGCGGTCATCTTTCCCTCCGGGGTTGAGCCGGGAGCATTTGCCTGTCTGCCCTACTGTGCACAAAATGCAGGCGAGCACTGGGGGGAGGAGCCTCCACACATTAGATTTCAGGACTCTGTCCTGAAATCTCTGAAAGTGAACCAGATCAACAGGGAGCACAGGGCCCTGGAAAGCAGGCGTCCCCGATTCCCAACAAGGGCCCCGGGACAGCATCTGGCCCAAAGGAGAGGCAAGGCGCTGCAACACAGTTTCCCAGAGCACGTTACTGGTGGCTTGTGAAAAGGAAACGTATTCAAATAGGTTTCTGGGTTAAATACAGTTAGATGTGGTTCTTTAGAATAAGCTTTCTCAGCGCTTCAAATATGCCACAATGCATGGTGCATTTTCAGAGGTGGATACTGAGCAGTTTCCCAAATGTATTTGACCAGAGAAGACTGTTTTTAACACAGTATCCAGAGGCTAGTGTCCTGCTAGAAAACCCTGGAGGTGCGGATAATGCTGGACACAGTATTAACTGAGCCTCACAGCAGCCCTGGGAGACCCAGGACTGGGGTCTCCAAGACCAGATCATTTAGAGTTTCTGAGCCCTTGCTTCCTCATCTGAAAAATGAAGGGTTCTGAGTCAGTGGTTCTAATTTAAGAAGCTGGTAAAAGCCATGGATCCTCTCCCTGAAACCAGGTGCATTTATATATGTGCCAGACTTTTTCTTTCTCACAAGTTCAAGGAATCATAAATCTCTCAACCATAAGACATTCTAAGATCTCATATCCCATCATCTCTCACATGTTGAAGGCACATGAATTAGAAGGACATCATGACAGACAACCATCAGTCTTGCCTACCCAGCACCCTTTCCCTTTCCTTTTGGTAATAGCACTAGTTCCCCTTTGTGAAACCCCCTTTTCCCCATCCTCGGTCCATGTGTTTCAAGAAAAGTAGAATAACTCCCTCCAATTCCAGAAGTGGGCACATCACCCAAGCTTAACCAGTCAGAATACTTTATTCCCCCGGTCCCAGCAAATAAATCATGGATAGCACAGTGTTCATGAGAGAGTCCTCTAGGGCATTCGCTGGAGCTATCAGACCAGAAAGGAAGGGGGAGGGATGCAGGGAAGGAGGGAAGGAAGGCAGACTGGAAGGAAGGGAGAGAGTGAGCGAGGGAGGGAGGGTGGCAGGGAAGGAGGAATTAAAGACTTTACATTGTGGCTACTAAACTAGCAGAAGAAAAGCTGGCAGTCTACACAGCCACCTTTATCTTTGAGATGGAGAGCAGTTCTTAATGATATTAGCTGAATCATCCTCCTCCTCCCTGCAAATACCCCATTTATGTGAGCCAATAAATAGTCTCTTTTGTTTACACTAACTTGCAACTGCATAATTCAGACCTCCATCTTGGGTCTCCCAGGGTGGCTGTGAGGCTCAGTTAAGAGGCCCACCATGTTAATGCTGAGATGCCACTCGACAGAGAATAAGCCCGAAGGATGTTTAATGGAGGACTGTGTGTTGGTAGGTACCAGCAGGACCTGCGTTCTCTTCCATGAGATCTGTGTGCCAAGAAGACTACAGAGACCTCAGCTGGATTCTTCCACCTGCTATCTGCTGCCTGAAATGACATCCTGGAGCATCTGGGATGCAGGGTGTGGCAGGGCAGGGGGGTGAGGTGCTAGGGTAAGTGGGAGGTGTGGGGAGATGGTTTAGCGTTTTGAGATTATAATGAATCTAATCAATCTTCTTTTTTGAAAAATAAGTGAACATATTTGCCTGCAATTTCAGGGCTTCCTTGCTGGCTCAGGTGGTAAAGAATATGCCTGCAATGCAGGAGACTCAAGTGATGCCGGTTCAGTCCCTAGGTCGGGAAGATCCCCTGGAGAAGCGAATAGCAACCCACTGCAGTATTCTTTCCTGGAGAATCCCAAGGACAGAGGAGTCTGGTAGGCTACAGTTCATGGGGTCGCAAAGAGTCGGATACGACTTAGAGACTAATACTCAGGGATTTACAAACTCCCTGAAGCCCGAAAGAGACTCCTCCCTCAAGGAGTCCCAGGACTGTATGACCTCACTTAGGTAGAGAGGAGTGGCTGGACTTGTTCCATGAAAGATCCCAATTTCTGCAAGGCCTGAAGGTGGGAAGGAAGAAAAAAGGGAGATTACCACCAGCATAGGAAGAGAAAGGAGGGTAGCCAATCATCCACGGACTCTGGCATTTAAACAAACAGCTCAAATTAGTCTCACTACTTCCATCAGCCCTTCGAGGGCTTTTCCAATCCACGGAAATGGGAAGCCAGTCTAGCCAGAGCGCCCCTTAATCAAGTTTGGAATTAGCCTGTAGCCTAAGGTTTGGATTCCTGTTAAAGTCATCCCTGGAGAGAGAACATTTTAAACTTCTCTCAGTTCTTCGTACCTTTTCCCAGGTAACATGTTCCAATAAGAAGAATCGGGGCATCTGAACAAAAGTAGGAGGGAGAAAAGACGACAGATGTCCTCTGCGGGAGGCTTTGTCTGGGCGGTGGTGGAAGCACTAGTCTCTAAAAAAAGCAATCGATCCTAACTTTGAAACCTTTTGCTGAATAACTGCTTTAAATGGCTTTGTTCTTCCAATTGTGAGAGATTAAAAAAAAAAAAAAAGAAAGAAAATTAGCCAAGATCTTACAACCAGGGAATTACTGAGTATACAGGTGGTCTTACATTTAATTGCAAAGTTACAGGCTGATGATTTAACAGAGCCTCAACTATTTTTCTTCCTAAACTGAAATTTTTTCCTCTTTCTTATATTTTATTATTTTAAATTATGAAAGTATGATAACACATTCACAGAAGACTTAAAAAATACACAACAAGGTTACACATAGTTCCAGTATATATACAATTCTTTTTCTAAGTAGATAAATTAAGATTCTTAGTTGGAGTTTCAATATCAAACTTTAATAATAAAGTTTAATAGCATGAATTAATGGAAGTAGTAGAAAAATTAATAGAATGAATATACAGAGAAATAGAAGGATATAGCAGACCTGGAAAAAGCACTGTGAACCAATAGTATGAATCTTAATTATGTTGAATTGGATTAATTTTTTTTTTATTAAAATGGGCCTCTCCTGCGGGAGTCTAAGTGTTCCGTTCCCAGCCCTCCCCCAAGCCCCCTTCTCGCTCGCCACTTCCAGCAATCCTGTGCCTGTGACCTTCTTGACCTTTCCCAGGTCGAAGAGGAGGTGACACTGCAGCTCATCTCCTGACATAGTCCTGCACCAAACTGTGTGGAACCTTTATCTCCTGCCCTCCAAGATGTCAGAAAAACCCACTTTACAATCCAGAGCCTTTTGCTAAGAGCAAGAATGGTCTCCCCTGAGCCCTATTTCAGTCTCAAACTGAGAGCGGGTAATAATTTACACTTGCCCAACTCCTCCACAGCGTGGAAGCGCTTTTCTCTATCTCTCTGCCTGTTTGTTTGCCAAACTTGGGGCCCCAGAGGGGAGCCAAGATGTCAGATATGCTCCACAGTAACTGCCTCCCTCTAACTTCAACAGGGCTGGAGTCAGCATCACAATGGCACGTGCAGATGCAGCCTGAAACCTGGTTCATGGTGTGGCTGGCTGCCAGTAGATGTGAATGTTGTTGAATGTTTGCCTCCGTAAATCCTTGAGAAATAAGAACAACTCATTTCTTACGTGAAATAAGATCTTTACATCTAGATAGTCAAGAATTAAACCAAGCCATCGAGTTTCACTCTGTTTTGAAAGACTGGTTTCGGTACCGAACTCTCTCAGCTTGGCGTATTCCAATAGGAAGTTCATTGTGCTAAGTGAGTGCTAAGTTGCCTCACTCATGTCCGACTCTGCAACCCCATGAACTGTAGCCTCCAGGCTCCTCTGTCCATGGGGATTCTCCAGGCAAGAATACTGGAGTGGGTTGCCATGCCTTCCTCCAGGGGATCTTCCAGCCCCAGGGATCAAACCTGAAGCTCATTAAAACCTAAGAAATAGCTTGGTCAAAGGCTTTCCACCATCAGCTCAGATTTGATACAAGCACAGATTGAAACAACCCACTCCAGTATACTTACCTGGAGAATTCCATGGACAGGGGAGCCTAGCAGGCTACAGTCCATACAGCCCATGGGGTCACAAAGAGTTGGACATGACTAAGCAACTAACTCTTCAACTGTCACTTTTCAGGTCAAAAATCTGACCACCAGGAACTGTGTTTTATGAATGACGAGTCAGTGGCACAGTCTTGGGCACTGAATGGGGGATTTCATCACAGTGCCACTAAAAAGGATTAGAAAGAATGTGACATCTTGTGGGTTGTCCCCTTCTCTCTCTTTTGCACCCTCTTACACATTCTAGAATCCCTAGGAAGCTTCTCTCTGTCCTGCATCCACAGACACTATCTTCACATTGCCCGTCCACATCAAACGGCTCTGTGCTCTGAACTACCTATCCAGGATGGGAGTTTGAAGACGGTGTTGCAGGAACAAGCTTGCCCCAGGAACAGTTCCATGGCATGGAGACGGCAGCACCATCTGGCAGGAAGCTTTTACCCCACTCCCTAGCAACTGCTCCCACACCCGTGCCTCTGGCTGCCATAGCTACTAGGGCTCCCAATCGCCAGGACACCTCTGACACCTCCCCCCATCTGTTTGCAGCTTCCCCTGTGAACTCCTAGAACTACAGACGTGGGTCCCAGGCATTCTGCCTCCTGGACCACAGACTGACTCTCAGCATCTACTCCAATTTCAATCCTGCCAAGTCAGCAGTATGTTAGTCAAACCCCCCGAGTTCCAGTGTTTTAATTCAGTGTCAGGCAGTCTGGTCAGATAATGCAGTGGATCTCAATTGTAGATGCATATTTGAATCTCCTGGAAGCCTTTAAAAATGACTAAGCACCAGGTACTAGCTCCAGAAATTCTGATTTCACTGGTCTGGCATAGAGCAGTGTTTGTTTTTATTTAAGCACTGCAGGTGATTCAAAGGTGAGTCAGGGCTCCAAATTAAGAATCCAATCCAAGAAAAGCAGAGTACCAAGCTTGTGTGTAAATGCAAAAAATAATTTCTTGCACAATTATGACTGGATAAATACTAAAGAATGTTATCCCAGTTTAATTTAATCAATTTCACTAGAATTTTTCATTTGTCTGACACTCAGTAAAATACATATTTTATAATGATATTTTATAAAAAGCCACTCCAGTTTTTTCTCTTTCAGGACAGCTCCATAAAACTGTATAACCAGTTGAATGTAAACTTTGTCTATGTGAATCCCTGGTTGAATATTATGCACCTTTAGATATAACACTTTCATGCCTCTGAAGTGCTATGAGAAACCCTGAAATAGTCAGGTTTTATATATATAATAAAAATATCATTAACCATTTTTCCAGTTAAATCTACACAACTTTTCACTTAGTCCACCTAACTGTTGCTGTTCAAGGTGAGGTCCACAAAGGATGGAAGAAATGCAGAGTCCATGGCTCCACCCCAGATCAACTGAATCAAAATCGACATTTTAACTGGATCCTCAGGAGAACCCACAGCTACATTCACATTTGAGAGGAATTCTGAAAGAGATGGGAATACCAGACCACCTGACCTGCCTCTTGAGAAACCTGTATGCAGGTCAGGAAGCAACAGTTAGAACTGGACATGGAACAATAGACTGGTTCCAAATAGGAAAAGGAGTACATCAAGGCTGTATATTGTCACCCTGCTTATTTAACTTAAGTGCAGAGTATATCATGAGAAACGCTGGGCTGGAAGAAGCACAAGCTGGAATCAAGATTGCCAGGAGAAATATCATTAATCTCAGATATGCAGATGACACCACCCTTATGACAGAAAGTGAAGAGGAACTAAAGAGCCTCTTGATGAAAGTGAAAGAGGAGAGTGAAAAAGTTGGCTTAAAGCTCAGCATTCAGAAAACTAAGATCATGGCATCTGGTCCAATCAGTTCATGGGAAATAGATGGGGAAACAGTGGAAACAGTGGCTGACTTTATTTTTGGGGGCTCCAAAATCACTGCAGATGGTGACTGCAGCCATGAAATTAAAAGATGCTTACTCCTTGGAAGGATAGTTATGACCAACCCAGATAGCATATTAAAAAGCAGAGACATTACTTTGCCAACAAAGGTCCATCTAGTCAAGGCAATGGTTTTTCCAGTGGTCATGTATGGATGTGAGAGTTGGACTGTGAAGAAAGCTGAGCGCTGAAAAATTGATGCTTTTGAACTGTGCTGTTGGAGAAGACTCTTGAGAGTCCCTTGGACTGCAAGGAGATCCAACCAGTCCATCCTGAAGGAGATCTGTCCTGGGTGTTCATTGGAAGGACTGATGCTGAAGCTGAAACGCCAATACTTTGGCCACCTCATGCGAAGAGTTGACTCATTGGAAAAGACCCTGATGCTGGGAGGGATTGGGGGCAGGAGGAGAAGGGGAAAACAGAGGATGAGATGGCTGGATGGCATCACCAATTCAATGGACATGAGTTTGAGTAAACTCTGGGAATTGGTGATGGACAGGGAGGCCTGGCATGCTGCAATTCATGGAGTTGCAAAGAGTCAGACATGACTGAGTGACTGAACTGAACTGAACTGATCCAACAAACTATTCATTTTATTCTCCAGGTGAGAATGTTGGAGTGAGTTGTCATGCTCTCCTCCAGGAGATCTCCCCAGCCCAAGGGTCAAACCAACATCTTTTATGCCTCCTGCATTGGCAGGAAAGTTCTTTACCACTAGCAACAATGGACAGAGGAGCCTGGTGGGCTACAGTTCATGGGGTCGCAGTGTCGGACACAACTGAAGGGACTTAGCACACATCCAATAAACTACTTTTATCAGCCTTGTTAGAGTAACTTCTTTGAAGGTCCTCCCTTTGTGGCTTCAGTCCCCCATGAATACTCTGCTCCCATTAAACCAAACTACCCCAGTTTCCAGACCTCTCAACCCTCTTCCCCACCAACTGCAAAGCCCTCTCCCCTACTTTTTGCCTAAAGGCAGCATTTGCTTTTCTCAAAGTCCCAGTTGAGTCTCTCAACTCCAAAATCTTCGCAGCTCTCCACAGCCCAGGATTCTTGCCTGCCTGAGAGTCCCTTGGACAGCAAGGAGATCACACCAGGCAATCCTAAAGGAAATCAACCCTGAATGTTCACTAGAAGGACTGATGCTGAAGCTGAAGCTCCAATACTTGGGCCACCTGATGCAAAGAGCCAACTCATTGGAAAAGACTCTGATGCTGGGAAAGATTGAAGGCAAAAGGAGAAGCGGGCAGCAGAGGATGAGACGGTTACACAGCATCCCCGACTCAATGGTCATGAATTTGAGCAAACTATGAAAGATAATGGAGGACAGAGGAGCCTGGCCTGCTACAGTCCACGGGGTCACAAGGAGTTGAACACAAATGAGCTAATGAACAGTAAACTGACAGCACTTATCTAGCTACACGCTCACCCAGCAATTCACAGCTGTTCTTGTTTTATTATTTAACCCTTATTCTGACTTTAATTTTCCAAGTAACTTCTGCCTTGTGTCTCCTGCTAGTCCATCACTTACATGTTTTTGCACCTGTCATGGGACATTGCACATAATAGATTCAACAAATACTTGGTGTTTGGCTTTGACTCAGGCCTCTGATGGCAAACTGTATGATACAAAAAAAACCACAAAACCCTATAAATATGAGTCTAGCAACTAGTAAAAAATTTACAGCATCTAAGCTTTGCTGCTGGTATTAAACCTTCCAAAATGCTGAACAAAGGACTTGCAAAATAACATAGTATACAGATACCGAACTAGTTTTAAATAACTGGAGAAAATAAATATCAAAAATGAAAATAAGACATCATATCAGGTATCAGCCAACAATGTAAGTATAAACATTTCATATTATTGTTTAGGACAACTAAACAAACAAAATCCCTTAGCTACCAACAGCTGCTATCAAACAAAATGCACTGAAAGCCAACTCTAGACTATGATGTGCAAAGAAAAACCTACAGGACTTTTAACCAAAATTGTGTTTACCAGGATACAGGCAGTCTCAAAACTCATTCCATTCCAATGCTGGATATAACGACCCCCATACACTGTGGCAGGAATATTCAGGGGTGTTTTTTTCCTATTCTTTCAGGAAGTCCATAAGTATTACTGAGAATTTAATAATGTGTCCTGTAGCAGGTCCCACAAATACAAAAGTTGGCTAACACATGTCCTTACCATCAAGGTGCTCACAGTCTTAGTGGGAAGAGGCATCAACAGGTCATTTTAACACAGTGTGGGACACACAGTACTAAAGTATACATACACGGGGCACTATGGGAACACGAGGAAGCGCAACCTAACTCAACCTGAAGCAATCAAGACTATGGGCTTTTTGGATAGGTGATACTGGAGTTGAGACTTAGAGTTGGCAAAGGAATTAGCTGAGTGAAAGATGAAGATTTATATTCCAGGGCAGGGGAAATCTGTAAAGGGAGGGAAGACGACCCTGATCACATGGTATGTGGAAGGAGCCTAGATAGTTCTGCTTAGTACAAGGCTGGAAGTAATGAGATTTTCTCTACAGAGGCAGTGACCACTTGCTAGTTCATAAGGTTGGAGATAAGAGACTGGACTTTATCCGAAAGGCAAATGGACAATGTCTAGGCTTGAAAGACTTCATGCAGCTTCTGAGATCTAATTAGCAAAATAAGAACATCTTAGAGTCTAGATGAACCACAGCTATAATAAATGCCACAAAATCCTCGTCAACATGGCTAGAGATACTGATTCAAACATTTCATGGGTCTTCTCTGCCAATGGGTATTGGAGGAAATGACCTCTGAGATAAATCCCTTCCAGTCAAGATTCTATTTTCTGATTTTAAATGGCCAACACCACTATGGTCCTATAACATGGAACTATCCTTCTGAAGGCAGTTCATGCCGCAGGACATATACCACAGTGTTATTAAGACAGTAAAATGAAAAGAGCATTAAAAGTGCCATAAAATAGAGGCCTTCTCACTCCTAGCTAACTTCTCTTTCCAGCAAATTATATTTTTCTCCAAGTATAGCCTGTCACATCAACAAATGTATATAATTATTATTTCTTTTTCTTTATCCTTAGTATTTTAAATTACTTAATAGGTTTTTTCACTCACAAACGTGTTCAATTATTTGCTTCATACCTACAAATGCACACATACACACTGATTGCCACTCAATTTTGAGCAGTGAGAAGCTAGTTTATTTGAATGCTGGCATTTTGTGAAATTTTTCCTCAGTATAAAAAATAAATTGCTTAGTCCTGGGTGTTCAAAACCATTTACACCGGAGAAAAACACCAGCAGGAATTAAACCTGTTTGGTTCAGGCAGGTGACAAAATACATTATACCCAAAGTTATATATGAGCTGGAATCATCCAACTGCCTGCCTTTTTAATATGTCATGTCTCCAACCTGAACCGTGCACACTGCTTTCTCTAATGGCTCCTAATCTGGGCCAGACTTCTCAAAAATGGATAAAACTGGACTGACTCGTCAACTTTTGCCAGTTCACCGTATTTGGATGCAGTGTCTCATCTTTCCGTCTCAACCGTGTAGGTATTATCTTCCTAGCAGTGATTTTACTTCTTGGAGATGGGCAAATATCCGTGTTTACATTTTTAGCCTTTTCAGGACCACAAAATTCAGCAATCATTAGGAAAAATAACAGTGATGATAAAGTTTAAAATAATATTCAAGAGGTAAGTGTGATAGTTAAAAAAATTTAAAAAGCAAGTAGACCAGAGGTGAAGAGCACGGGCCTTGGGGCCAGACCGCAGAGTAGTTCTTGGTTGCCTCAGTTGGTAAAGAATCCACTTGCAATGCAGGAGAACCGGGTTCAATTCCTGGGTCAGGAAGATCTGCTGGAGAAGGGATAGGCTACCCACTCCAGTATTCCTGGGCTTCCCTTGTGGCTCAGCTGGTAAAGAATCCACCTGCAATGCAGGAGACCTGGGTTCAATCCCTGGGTTGAGAAGATCCCCTGGAGAAGGGAAGGGCTGCCCATTTCAGTATTCTGGCCTGGAGAATTCCATGGCCTGTATAGTCCATGGGGTCACAAAGAGTCGGACATGACTGATCAACCTTCACTAACACTAGCTAGATGTCTTTGGAAAGGTCATTTACTCATTCAGAGGTCTCAGTCATCCAGCATGTAAAATGGGGATAATAATGCTGGATCTTCTATCATAATGTCTTGACAAGATTTTTAACAGTAATTTACACAGAGCATATAAATCAGAATTTGGAACATAAGAAGCTGTATGTGCTAGTTATTATTAATATTACCATCAACAGCAGCAGCAGCAGCATTATGCCATGCTGGGCTTAGTCGCTCAGTCATGTTCAACTTTTTGCCACCCCACAGACTGTAGCCCACCAGGCCCCTCTGTCCATGGGGATTCTCCAGTCAAGAATATTGGAGTGGAATAGAACCCCTCCTCCAAGGGATCTTCCCAACCCAGGGATCGAACTCAGGTCTCTCGCCTTACAGGCAGATGATTTACTGTCTGAGACACCAGGAAAGCCCGAGAAGACTGAAGTGGGTAGCCTATCCCTTCGCCAGGGGATCTTCCCAATCCAGGAATCAAACCAGGATCTCCTATATTGCAGACAGATTCTTTACCAGCTAAGCTATCAGGGAAGCCCCATCATCATTATAAAGTACCACAATCCACTAATCTAAATTCTCTAAATTCTCAGAAACAGTTTCATGGAATGTCACAGTGTGTTTCACATTCATATATCTTCTCTTTTCCCAGCACTTCCTGGGATGTTTGAAATACAAGAGAAAAACAAAACAAAAAACAACTCTTCTCAAGAGATTATATTACAAAAATTAGTTAGCAGAAAAGTACTGTTGCAGACATTATTGGTTGAATAGCCAACCCCACTTCCCTAGGTCCTCTTCCAGCTTGCAGTGTCCACATGGCATAATGCAGCTTTTCCCTTCTTCCTACTGAAATGATCACCAGCCAATGAAGGAAATCCTAAAAGAATCAAAGACCTTAGTGCTAACTTGCTGAGCCCCACAGCCTGTGCCAACAACCACCCACCCTCAGATTTGTCATCATATATGGGAAAAAAAAATCCTTTACAATTAAGGCGTCATATTCAGATTTTCTGCTGCAAGCAGCAAGATGCATTCCTGACTGATAGATAAGTTTATAGACTCCATGCTGGTCTTGAGATGACCTGAGAGATCTCAGCCTGCAGCAGTCAGGCTTTCCCATTGCCACTGATACCTGATTTCTTTTCAAAACTAGGGTGAAACTAGGTCCCTGGCACTCCTGCTTCTCTTTTCAGCATTCCACCTTTCCCTGAATAAGCTGCATGCTAGAAACATCCAGGGAGTCCTTCCCTTTAGGTCTTCCCCATTCCATCTTCCTGTTCCCAGGTGCTGATGCACTTCTGGCTGCTCCTGCTGCAGGTTTTTCATTTCCTGCCCTCCTAGAAGCCACATTCTGGGTGACCAGCATCCTTATGCCAGTGCTCCTCATTCCCCTTGACACCAGCTTCATAAGTTTTCTCTTCAGTGTCACCCGGTAATGGGAGCAGACATCTTCCCATCACTTGTCTCTCTCCACCTTACCAGTCTTATTACTGCGGCAAATTTTCCTGGTGCCCTGCGGTTCTCAAAATCCTCTCCTGTCCAATCACTCCTCAGCCCCTTCCTACTTCCTAGCAAAGTCTAGTTTCAGCTGAATACACAATAAAACTGGTAAAAGCCACACAGTTTGCAAATAGCATTTCCAATTGTCACATTGTATTATTGTTTTTAGACAATCAAACTGTTCACTGAAATACTTACATTATCAAGACATTTTTGAATTGTCTATGGACTTATTTCAGATAATACTTCTTCAGATCTGAAAGTATTCACTATTTCCATAACAAAGAAAAAAGCTGGAACTTGGAGTGAGTGAATGATTTTTTTCTTCATCAGCTTAGTTCATATTTGGGAAACAAAGGTTTGTCTGTTTAATATTATATGAAAGATTACAGTCATCTTGGATAAACAACAGTGTCAATAAATAACATCTACATAAGGATGAAAAAAAAAGCCTATATTCTTGCTGCCAGCAGAAAGATAAATTTTGTGGGCCTTTGAAAGCCAGGGGATTAACTAGCATTTGGGGGGAGATGTTCGGAAAGATACAGAACCTGTCATATTTTCTGCTTCATGAACTAAACATAAACACTGGGAAGGCTGTTATGGGTATGTTACAGCTGTCTGCTAACAGATGAGGCTTCGGAGATTGTGAGCTGAAGGAACTGCAAAGACCATTCTGTGTTTAATAAACCTTATACCCTGCAGTATTGAGATTATCCCTGATAGGGAGTTAAAATTTGGGAGAAAAAGCAAAACAAAACAAAAAAAAACAGTTTTTCCAAGTCATGGAGGTATAATATAAAATTCTTTGATTATAAAGAAATCACATGTGTTGTGAAGAGAAGCAACTATGAGAGATGTCATTTTTTAAGTTTACTATAATTTACAAATGAGAGGCCTGAGCTGATAAAGTAGCATCTGAATTACTATTTTAAAAATGATCTATACCACAGGGAAGACCAAACAATATTTGTTTGCTTTTCTAGCAAATATACATATGTGCATCAAAGTGAATTAGAAACAATGTTCATAGCAGCATTACTTACAATTGCCAATATGTATTGTTCATTGCTAAGTCATGTCTGAGTCTTTTGCAATTCTGTGGACTATGGTCTGCCAGGCTCCTCTGTCCATGGGATTTCCCAGGCAAAAATATTAGAGTGGGTTGCCATTCCTTCTCTAAGGGAGCCTCTCGACCCGGGGATCAAACCCATGTCTCCTGCATTGGCAAGCAGATTCTTTACTGTTGAGTCACCAGGGAAGCCCCATATCCAGAGTTCTAGATATATACAAATATATCTGCGTGTGTATATATGCCATTTTAGAGCAACATGGATGGACTGGGAGGGTATTACCCTAAGTGAAATAAGTCAGATAGAAAAAGACAAATACTGTATGATATCACTTATATGTGGAATATAAAAATACAACAAATGAGTGAATATAACAAAAAAAGAAGCAGACAAACTAGTGGTTACCTGTGCAGGGGTGGGGGGGGGCAGTATAGGAGTGGGGCAGGGGGAGGTAAAACTATTGAGTATAAGATAGGCTATGAGAACGTATTATGCAACATGGGGAATAGAGCCAATATTTTGTTAACTGAGTGTAACCTTTCAAAATTGTATAAAAAAAATAAAACTTAAAAGAAAACATGACACTCTCTGACCTGAAAAAGGAGAAACCAAAAACTATGTCCTGTAATTTCCACCTTGAATTCTAAATCTGACGTTCTAGCAAATAAATCCAAGTCTGCTTCCACATGGCAAACCATCGCAGATTTTAAGGAGCCATCATCATCTTCTTCGGGACAAGCATCCTCTGTCTTCATCCTTTGAGACTCTGTTGCAGTCCCAGTTCCTTCACCATGCAGGACGCTCGCCTCTACGGGCCCTGAGTTTGTAGAGCTCCCCAGGAAAGTGGGGCAGAAAGTAGCTGGATGCGATTCACATGGCGGCCTCTGTGCCACTCGCCTTCTGGACCTTGATTTCTGTCAACTGAGGCTGGGATGGTGCTCACATTTTGGGGCATCCATATCACATTATTGCTTTATACTTAGTTTTCAGTTAATAAAACTAGCCTCTTGGTCTGCTTAAAAGTCAAAGCATTCAACTCCATCTTACACTGACATTTTTAAGCCTACACTCAAAACTGTGTATTTATCTCTATTAATAAGTCTCACTTGATTATTAATCAGGATAAATGTGCATGCAAATAGAATCATAGTACACCAAATCAGATTTTAAATTCCCTAGAGGAAATACAGGTTTTTTTACAGGAATCTTATGATCAAATTTTGTAAGGCAAATCAGTACCCTTCAGCTGACTTTTTGTAATTATCTATTAATATATTATAGTTGCCTACAGCAGGAAACAAATATATTAAACTTTGTATTATACCATATTATCTTATTAAAGTAGATCTGCCTTCCTGTACTTTGATTAAGCCAATATTAAAATTAGTTTGTTTTCCCTGAATGTACTGAAACTGGAAGATTAGCATGCAGAAGACAGAGTCAGGAGGCCACAGACCCAAAAACTATGCCTAGGTCTAAATTTCCTCAAACTTACAATCCACAAAGGGCAAAGCAAGAGATGACTTTGGCTTAAAAGTTCCCTCCCATCCCTTTTCTATGAAATAATTCTGTGAAAAAAAGTTACAACTGACCCTCTCCTATTTGTTCAGTTTCCATGTAATTTGTTTCCACAGTTGGCTCCCTCTCCTGTGGGACTTTCCACCAGGCAAGGCCCTTCAGCTAAGCCTTCTACAGGCTGAGTCTAGCTCATGTCTCTTGCCTCATCTCTGATGAAACTCCATCACTGCTACCCCTAGAGTTTCACCAGCCCACCCACCTGTACTCTCAGCTCAGTTCAGTCGCTCGGACTCTTTGTGAACACATGGACTACAGCACACCAGGCTTCCCTGTCCATCACCAACTCCCGGAGCTTGCTCAAAATCCTGCCCATCGAGTCAGTGATGCCATACAACCATCTTACCCTCTGTCGTCCCCTTCTCCTCCTGCCTTCAATCTTTCCCAGCATCAGGCTCTTTTCCAAGGAGTCAATTCTTCGCATCAGATGGCCAAAGTATTGGAGTTTCAGCTTCAGCATCAGTCCTTCCACTGAATATTCAGGACTGATTTCCTTTAAGATGGATTGGTTTGATCTCCTTGCAGTCCAAGGGACTCTCTTTTCAAACATGAAAAGATCTGTACTTTCAGCTCTACCCCATATCCCAAGACCAGTCCTGACAAAGGAAGCAGTTGACAAGATCTTCTTTTTTAATTATTTATTTTTAATTGGAGGATAATTGCTTACAATATTGTGTTGGTTTCCATATATCAACATGAACCAGCCATAGGTATATGTATGCAGTTGGTAAGATCTTAAATCAATCCTGTGGTAACACAACCAGTATCCAGTGTGTCTGGGTGAGCCCTGGGAACCATAACTGAGCTAATTCTACCCAGCGGCTGAGGACACTGTGCGCAGCATTCCTGCTCAGGTTCTGACTGAGCCTTCCTGTCCCCTTACTGGGCTTGAAGCTCTTCCCCAAGCCTGGACACTGAGCTGAGGCCCTGACAAATTCCCCAGCCCATTTGCAGATCCCTGTTACTCAGTTACTACCTGGGATCCAGCCATAAATCAGAAAGACCATGTACCACCACGTCACCTCCCATTAGACTTTCAGTGTCAGTGTTAATGCCCACGGATCTCCCACCACATTGGAGACTCAGCCACAATTTACCCAGATCTGTCAACAATTTGAACTACTGATACTGAACTACTGATACTAAAGAAAAACTTGAAGAAGAAACATGCAAACCCACATATAAAGTCAGAACTTTTTTTTCTGAGTCATAAAAGGGGTCTCAAACAGCTGAAGATACATGTCATATTCCTGGGAATAGCAAGGAGTCAAAGCCAAGATATACTGAGAATCCAGTCAAAGGCATCAAACCTTTGGAAGCACCAGTCTACTCATGGGGAGGTTTTCTAATCAGCAGGACTCAGGAGTGTTAGACTGATGGTTGAATTCATCCTGGCTTGAGATTTTGCTAAGCAGATGTGAGAGAAGAACAAACAAAAAGACAAAAGAAGTGATACTGTCAAAGAGAGACAGAATCTCTCTTAAAAATATCATAAAATCTAAATGACATGGGAAATAAATATGGAAAGTGGGTAACAGAGAAAGAAAACAGAAGAAACTAGAGTCTGCAAAGTCCAGTGTGACAAACAGATGAATGATTCTTGCCAGAGGCTATGTCAAGGAAGCAAAGTCTGGATACAAAATTTCAGTGCTGAAGACAGGGGTGATGAAAAGATGCAGAGTATGAAAAGAGAAGGACAAGATAAAGAGGGACTATGGCGGAAGCTATTGGAGAGAAGCAACTCAAAGCTTGGGAAGTCTGTGTCATTGAGGCAGGTGCTGAAGGCATCCCGAAAATGACACAGCTGAGGGTCCAGAGAAGGACTGAAGCCTGGTGCCAAAGTGGAATCTTTTTAGAATGGTGAGTGCATTGACTCTTTCAGGACAATAAACTAGACACAGGATGTATTGCTGATCCTATTCGCGATGCCAATTGTTTCACTATATCTTACTGTGTACACTGTTCGTTGAACCCAGGGTAGGCAAGACACAAGCTAAGAGGCTGGAAGAAGATGCGAGGAGCCACACGAACTGTGGCAACCCACTCCAGTCTTCTTGCCTGGAGAGTCCCATGGACAGAGGAACCTGGTGGGCCACAGTCCATGGGGTATCAAAGAGTCAGGCACGACTGAAGCGACTTAGCACAAATGGGACTTTAACTTTTCCATTTTTAAGACTGGATGGGGAAATGAGAATTCTTGGTTTAAATGTTCTGGTTAATTTCACAAATCAAATTTAACTTCACCAAGAAAAGTTATGAAACATGGTTCTCTGGCATAACAGTAGCAATCAAGTGATATGGCACCATAGCATGAGATTTCAACAATCTATATTTCAACACTATGAAATAGAACACTTCCTAGAATTTCCCTTAGCAAAAAGAAAATGAATTCTGGGGGATTAATTATTAAAACATAAAATGTACAAAAATAAATTTAACAAACATTTATTTCATTAGTTTAGAAAGCTACTTACAAATCATTAAAATTCTTGTTACCTATAACCAAAAAGAAAACAGTGGAAGAAGAGAAATGAGACTGCTGCTAGCTAGGACAGTGGATAGGAACTAGAGTAAAACTGTAGAATGTTATATAAAAGTGACAGTCATGGGAAAATTCCAATCACCTGTAGCCTCCCTAGTACCGGCCATCAATTTCCTTGGAACATCATTCCGTTTCAATATATCAGTTCAAAGAAGATGGGCTTGAAGCACTGAAGTTCTAATATCAAACCAAAAGTAAAAACTCAGGCATGTAAAAGCAAAAGGTAAAGTTCCCTTGGTCCTGATTCCTTTGATAATTAATTAAATAATAATGAAATTGGAGGGCTAATTTCACTTTAAAAATTCCAACTTGTTCAGATGAAAGTCTACTAAAAATGGCATATTAAATAACGATGCTTTGAGGCCTCAGTGCTTGATCCAAGGAAAAACTCCTTTGCAGTTTTGGTTAAAGTAAGAATCTCAACAAATAACCACCAAGTATTTTTCTGATTAGTGCTCACACACTAACTTCACAAAAACTCAGAAAACTATTAGGTTCGGGAAAAAAGAAACTGAGCAAACTCTGACTGACTTTATGATTTTGTATTGGTGTAAAGACAATAATATCGTAATAAGTTTCAGATGAACAGCAAATGGACTCAGCCATACATATCCATGTATCTATTCTCACCCAAAGCCCCCTCCCATCCAGGCTGCCACATAACATTGAGCAGAGTCCCATGTGCTCTACAAGAGGTCCTTGTTGGCTATTCATTTTAAATATAGAAGCATGTACATGACCCTCCCAAGGAAAAGTATCGTATGACATCTCTGATATGTGGAATTTAAAAATAAATGATATAAATGCACTTACTTACAAAACAGAAAGAGATTCATAGACTTATAAAGCAAACTTATAGTTGCCAGAGGGAAGGAATAGTTAAGGAGTTTGGATTGGTTAACAGTTATGGTAGAACCAAGATTCTTGGCAGGAAATTAATTTTTAAATAAATACATTTTTTTTAATATTTGTCTTTCTATACAGTTCCCTAGGGGCTTCCCTGTTGGCTCAGATGGTAACGAATTTGCCTGCGATGCAGGAGGTCTGGGTTCGATCCCTGGGTTGGAAAAGGGAATGGCTACCCACTCCAGTATTCTTCCCATGAACAGAGGAGCCTGGTGGGTTACAGCTCATGGGATCGCAGAGTCAGGAGCCTGGTGGGTTACAGCTCATGGGATCGCAGAGTCAGGCGCAACTGAACGACTAACACTTTCAATTTCACTGTTAAATTTGGGTTGGGTTTATTACTCTTTTTCATTTGAGAACCAATTTTTATTCATTCTACTTACATATGCTATACATGGAGACTGAGAATTTTAATTGACTACAAAAGCCCTAAAAATTAATAATTTCATTGTGGAGGGCTCATAAACCTTAACAAGTAAGTCAACTTTTGATATTAATGTTTGAAACGAGTTTTTGTTTTTAAATCACAATAAAAAATTAGGCAAAAAATGAGGGAAAAAAAGAGAAACACACATACATATACACACAAAGAACTTTTTGTTTTATTCCTCTAAATACCAAAATGACAAAGATACTATTAGTCAGTTTCTGGGTAACATATAAGTCTGCCAGCATTTTTCTCGCATTGAAAATTTGAAGGGAGAATGGGTACTTTTTTCTATTAGCTTTGAAAATTGAGGGAAAATATGTGTCCAAAATAACCCAGACCAAGTGGGAGTACATGTTTTTAGCAAAACAAAATAAAAAAGTTGATGTCCGTGTGCTACAGTTAAAAAAAAAAAAAAAAAGACATACCTCTTTACCTCACATCTCAAGAATTAATTCAATGTTTTTTTAATTTTCCATAAAAGATTATCTTCTCACTTTAACATGAGAAGGCTGAGTATAAGCAAAACTATTTATTTCATATTTCATTCTCTGAAATAAATAAATCAACATAAAGCTACTTCTCAGCTTGACACAGTAACAGTTAAACCATCCCAGACAAGGATTCTGTAACCTCTCTCTTTTAATTTGACAACTTAATCTCCAAGACTCAGTCTGGAACACTTGCTGACCAAAACACTTTACGACCTATTCCTGGAATTATTCAAAAGAAAATAATAAAACATATCACACTGAGTAATTCTTCTTTTTGGAACACCAGGGTAAAATCTTACAAAGATTTGATTGAACAACAGTGTCCCCCCGGAGATAAATTTTAGCTAAGATGCTTTGACCAGGAAAATCTTTTTCTCGTAAAATATGTAAGAAGAGATCCAAAGCAGTAAGTATTCATTTGTGCTTTTCCTCCCACCGTTGACAATGTAAGAAGGTTTTATCTACCTTCATTTTTGATGGCAGCATAAATTTAAGGTAAGCTGTTCCCCTTGTAGACAATCCACTGGTAGATGTGTTGGCCCTGATGGCTGTTTTCATCCAAGTTATTTCTCTAAGAAGAAATCCTTTATGCTCAGGGGGGAAAAAGAAAATGTCACAAAATAATGCATGCTTGTGAGTATGACTTGACATCTTTTTCCTTTAAAATTAGTCACTTCAGAAGAAGACAGATCATTAAACCTTGACCTAAATATTGAAGGTTCTATTTCAGCAAAGTATTTTGAGATTCATGAGCAACCCAAAGTAGATAATGATTAGAGTTTAAATCAAGGGAAGAACTATAAAGCATTAGGCAAAATGCTGGAGACCAAAGAAGAGCGAAAATGATAAATATCAACAAAACCACTTACAAACAAGTCTCTTCCTTTATAAAAGCTTCAAATACAGTGCCATACTAATTCACTGTATTGCTTAAAATGACAGTTTCTCAACATGTCACAATAGAAATAATCAAATGGGTTTGCCTTAAAACATCTTATATGTTGTTGAGATGGTACTGAAAAAGATCAGATTTTCAACCAAAATGTGACTGGCAGACTCTTAAAATTGGTGTCATATTCACTTTAAGAATATACTGCTCACCTTTTGCAGATCCCCTGACTTACCTTTGCTCTTGCATCAATGAAGCATTTAATCTTGTCTGCCTTCTTCAACAAAACCAGCGAAATAGTCACACTGTCCAGCAAGAATTGTTCTTTGAAAATATGAAGCTTAGGTGTCAGAACTTAGCCAGAATGTGTGCTCCCATGCACAACTAGAAACCTATGGTCAACTGGATAAAATTTTTCTTATGAAACACCATTTGCTCTTTCTCTAAGTCCAAAGCAAAGATCTTTTGAGCAGAGTAACTGAAAAGACAGGCTCAGGATAAAGGGCAAATACAGACTGATTTTTTTAGAACTGACCTTTCTTTAAGCTAGAAATAAACTAATTTAGAATTTGTACACAAGAAGCGGAAAGATCTCTCTTTTTTATAATTTTTTTAAAAAGCAAAAATGTACTTTTTACCCAAATTTTGAAGGAAATATTGCTGGAATAAGAGCTATGAATTCAATATATTAAACTAGGTAAAATCAGAAAAATATTTTCAGTACAGCTGGCTTATAATTCCCATGTATTACTTCCTCTCAGTTTTCTACCTTCCTCTTTGTCAAATTTCTACTCTTTTTGTGTTTTCTTTTATCCCTGTCCATAGGTTAGAGAAGTTTCCATGGTTTGACCTTCTTCCAATTTCTTGGCTCTCTCTATTTGATATTTCATAGTTGAGTCTCATTGTATAGCACTTAATACATTTTACAACAATTATCACATTTGATTCTCATAGCCATCCTGTAATATAGTCCTGGAATTCAGTACAATCTTCCATTTTACACCTGAAATCATACATCTATTAAGTGGTAACATAGAAACTCACAGGAATCTTCCAATTGTTTTCAACCACTTCAAAGAGACCAGACAGATCACATAGAAAAAAAAGTCTGTCTTTCATCAATGTGGTCTCAACAATTAGCAAGGTCTGTAGCATGTGATATAGTTATACATGTATAAAAATAACTATACACATTTCGGCAGTGAATATGCTCAATATATTAATAAATGAATTAAAGATAGTTCTACTTCTTATGTTGTATGAAATCTTACACTTTTCAAAGTGCTTTTAAAAATAAGACCTCTCTGATGAACACAGAATTTTATGAACTAGAATAATTGACTACTCTGGTCTCCAATTTTACTGATAAAGACAATGGGGCTCAGAAAAGCTAAAGAACTTATTCATAAGTAGCCAGGAGTAGTGCCAAGCTTAGAATATCGATATAAGAAGGGTTTTCAATCCCATTGAACCTGTGAACGATACTATAATGTTACAGTTATGACTTACAGCTAGCTATTTTCAGCATTCTGTACAAGCCCAATAATGCACACTGTCTGTTTATATCATGCGTGCTAGGCTATTTAATGCAGGAGACCCGGGTTCAATCCCTATGTCAGGAAGATCCCCTGAAGAAGGAAATGGCAATCCACTCTGGTATTCTTGCCTGGAAAATTCCATGGACAGAGGAGCCTGGTGGGCTACAGTCCATGGCATAGCAGAGAGACAGACACGGCTGAGCGACTAACACTTCCACACTTTAATGGCTAGTTATTTTCATCACTCTGTACAGACCTGAGAGTGCACATGTTTCTGTTTATATCATGAGTGCTAGGCTATTGGGATAGGCAAAAAACCTTACGTATTTTTACTTAGCAGATTGCTTCTAAGCTGTCCATTGAAATAAATCCAATTATTCAGTTCCTTCTAAATTCTAAAATATATAATTAAAAGATCAAAACACTTTAATAACTATTTAAGCCAAAATAATAGTTTCCCCATGTCACTGTTCTGTATTAACACTCCTTTAAATAGAAAGCATTCATGAACCGAGACATTCCTAACACATTACATGTATGTCCACACACGTATGGTGCACACACACTGTTTCTTGCAATATTCATCACAAGGCACTGCCTTGCCTTTTGGCCCTCCAGATGGCCCATCGCTTCTAATCAAACTGAACTCCAAGTTTCCACTTTCCTAATTGCTGGCTTCCAGAAGGAGCCATTTGTGGCAGCTGTTCCCCCAGTCAATTGCAACATTCCATTGCTTGAGCCTAAGTTTCATCACAGCCTTCAGGCTCTTCCTCTGCCTACCTAGTTTATAGCCACAACCAGTCCTTTATTATCCATGCAGAAAGGAGGAAGGGGCAACAATAATTGAATATATCATCATCAAATGACTTTATTTGAATGAACAAGAACTATTGTATCAACTAAAACCTGTGATCTGTTTTTTGGTCTCTGAAGGCAGTAAGTAGACTTGAGGAATTTGGGTTTCAAGATAAAATGTGTTTTTCTTAGTAGTCATTCATTCGTTCAGTAATTATAATAAAGACTGTAGAGATATATAATGCCTCAATCAAGTGGCTGGGGGATGAAATCAAAGGAGAGAGAAAGAAAGGAAAAAATAAAAGGAAAGAAGGAAGGGGGAAATGTGAATCATTATTTCAAAGCACTTACATCCTAAATGGAGACCTCCAGCTAACATTCCAGTGATGAGGTTTTTTTCTCTTGAGCCAGCCCTGTGTTCACTCTTTCCTCCTATCTAGCTAAGGCTGATTCATCATTCACATCCAGCATCCAATTTTGCCCAGTGGAAACTTCCCCTCAACCTACCTCCCAACCACAGTAGCTATCCCTCCTGACTGTTCCTCCCTCACACATCTATTATCACATGAGATTTAATTTTATAGTTTAAATGTTTTAATTATATTTAAAGCATATTTAATACAGGCCCTAAGACATTGTGTGTTCAGTTCAGTTCAGTTGCTCAGTCGTGTCCGACTCTTTGCGATCCCATGAACTGCAGCACACCAGGCCTCCCTGTCCATCACCAACGCCTGGAGTTTACTCAAACTCATGTCCATCGAGTTGGTGATGCCATCCAGCCATCTCATCCTCTGTTTTCCCCTTCTCCTGCCCCCAATCCCTCCCAGCATCAGGGTCTTTTCCAATGAGTCAACTCTTCGCATGAGGTGGCCAAAGTATTGGAGTTTCAGCTTCAGCATCAGTCCTTCCAAGGAACACCCAGGACTGATCTCCTTTAGGATGGACTGGTTGGATCTCCTTGCAGTTCAAGGGACGCTCAAGAGTCTTCTCCAACACCACAGTTCAAAAGCATCAATTTTTTGGTGCTCAGCTTCCTTCACAGTCCAACTCTCACATCCATACATGACCACTGGAAAAACCATAGCCTTGACTAGACTGACCTTTGTTGGCAAAGTAATGTCTCTGCTTTTTAATATGCTATCTAGGTTGGTCATAACTTTCCTTCCAAGGAGTAAGCGTCTTTTAATTTCATGGCTGCAATCACTTTGTATGTAATCATATTTAATTATCATATTTAATAAATATATTGTTATACATTTTAATTATTTACTGTCTCCCCAGAAGCTAACACCATGCCAACTATTTAAGAGGTCTCCAATAAATATTCCTGAGTAAAGAAATAAGTTAGGGACTTCCTTGGTGGTCCAGTGGTTAAGAATCTGCCTGCCAATGGAGAGGACACAATTAGGAACACTCTACGTGCCACGGAGCAACTAAGCCCAAGCACCACAACTACTGAGCCCACGCTCTAGAACTCACGAGTCACAACTGCTGACGTTCATGGGCCCTGGAGCCTGCGTTCTGCAAGAAGCCACCGCACCACAAGGAAGAGTGGGGGTCACTGGCCACAGTTAGAGAAAGCCCATGCACAGCAACAAAGACATAGCACATCCAATAGCACTTTTTAAAAAAAGAAATGAGTTAGGAAATGATAGATTTAAGGCAAAATGATGTAAGCCCCTAGGGGTTAAAAATACAAATATTGAGTCAGAATTCTGGGTTCAAACCCTTCAGCTGAAAAAACTTGAGATTAAAGTTGCCTCAAGCAACAGGAGACTTTTAGCAAGGATTCTGTGAAGGTTAATTTTATGTGTCAGCGTGGCTAGTCTATGGTACCCAAACACCAGGCAACATGTTGCAGTAAAGGTATTTTTTAACATGTAATTAACATTTAAATCAGTAGGCATTGAAAAAAGCAGAGTACTGTCCATGATGTGTGTGGGACTCATTCAATCAGTTGAAGACCTTGAAAGACTGAGGTTCCTCAAAGGGGAAGAAATTCTCCTAAAAAATTGTAACATAGAAACCCTGCCTGAGTTTCCAACTTGCTTTCCTGAAGCTGCTGAAGACTGCGGCATCAACTCTTACCTAAATTCAAATTTCAGACTTGCCAGTTCCCACAATCATGGGACCCAATTCCTAAAAATAAATCTATTTCTCTCTCTCTTTCTTTCTCTGCAGCCTCCCCTCCCGTCCTCTCTCTGTCCTTCTTTCTCTACATATACATATACATATACATACATATATATATATATATATATATACATACATATATATGATAGAGAATAGCATGCAATATAATACATAAATATATGTGTTCTATATATTTTACATACAGAAATATACACTAATTACATATTACATGTATATTATATACATATACAATAAGTAAATGCTTAAATATTATTGAATATACTATATAAATTATATTTATTATATATTATATACAATAATTAAATATTTTATATTATATAATGTGCATATATGATATTCTATTTATATATATCCTATTACCCTGGAAAACCCTGCCTAATACACATCTATACTAGGGAACCCAAGAGATGCCAACAGCCCTGTCTTACACAGAAAAGAAAAGACAGAATCGGGCTCTGGGACCAGAGCCATTCAGATACCCAGTTACTCAAGGCCTCAGCAGCAGGAACTTGTACTTCTCCTTCTACGGGTTTGTCATTGATGTGGCTCTGATACTTCTTCACGTCTCTACCATTCTCCAGTAGCTAGAGACTGACTTTTCATACGCTAATCTGTTTCTCTTTTCCCTGCCTTATGTCTTCTGCTTACTCATGACTTTGGTTTGTCATGATCCTCATGGTGCTAACACTACTCCACGGCTTTTCTCCAAGCAATCTTTCAGCTTCAGCTTCCACGACTGACCTCTCCTCTATCATCACAAGCCACAGATCACATTCTTGACAGAGAGAATTGAGTCAGTACAGCTAATTTCTTGAAGCCAGATGATATCTTAGGACTCTGGACAGCCTGGGAATCAGCCGTCTCTGGGACAGGTACCAGTCTCTGGAACAATGAACTACGACTGGGGACAAGAGTCATGTGATGCCTAGCAAGGCCATCTGAGACTGTTGGTTCCTGGGGAACTATAAAAAAATCTTCCCTGGAGGATCTTTAAAAAATTAAAAATAGAACTACCATATAATCCAGCAATTTCACTTCTGGGAATATATCCAAAGAAAATGAAAACACTCACTTGAAAAGATAACTGCACCCCCATGTTCATAGCAGCATTATTTAATAGTATTAATAGCCAAGGTATGGAAACAAACTAAGTGTCCACCAATGGATGAATGTATAAGGAAGTAATAAATGGAATATTATTCAGCTATAAAACTGAGGATATCCTACCACTTGGCATAATATGAATGGATCTTGAAGGTATTATGTAAGTGAAATAAGACAGAAAAATAAATACTATTTGATCTCACTTATGTGTAGAATCTAAAAGAAAAAAAAGGTAAAATACATGGAAAAAGAGATCAGACACTTGTGTTTACCAGAAGTAGGAGGGGAAACTGGAGGAAGGTGGTCAAAACACACAAACGTCCACTTGCAAGATTAATAAGTACTAGAGAAGCACTGTGGGTTTCCCTGGTGGCTCAGTGATAAAGACTCTGCCTGCGATGCAGGAATCCCAGGTTGGATCCCTGGGTGGGGAAGATCCCCCGGAGAAGGAAATGGCAACCCACTCCAGTATTCTTGCCTGAGCAATCCTATGGACAGAGCTTGGTGGGCTACAGTCCATAGGGTCACAGAGAGTGGGACATGTCTGAAGCAGCTGAGCATAGCATAGAGATGTAATGTTCAATCTGATGACTGTAGTTAACACTGCTACATGATATATAAGAAAACTGATAAAAGAGTAAATCCTGAGGGTTCTCACTGCTAGGAAAATGTGTTTTCCTTTTTTTCCCTTTCTTTCCTTTTTACTGTATCTATATGAGAAGATGGGTATTTGCTGCTGTTGTTGTTCAGCAGTTCAGGCGTTTCTCTTTTTGACCCCATGGACTGCAGCATGCCAGGCTTCCCTGTACTTCACCGTCTCCTGGAATTTGCTGACTCATGTCCATTGAGTCAGTGATGCCATCCAACCATCTTATCCTCTGTTATTCCCTTCTCTTCCTGCTTTCACTCTTACCAGGATCAGAGTCTTTTTTAACGAGTTGGCTCTTCACATCAGGTGGCCAAAGTGTTATGATAATCATTTTACAATATATGTAAACCAAACCATGATGCTTGTATGCCTTAAACTTAACAGCGATGTATGTCAATGAGTTCTCAGTAACAGTGTGAGTAGGGCAGAATGTGTAATTTCAGGGAAGGCAAAGATATAACACACTAAATCATTATGATGCATTCAGATGGGTTGCAGTAGGTGTAGGATGGCTGTCCTCGAGATAAGTCACATAGGCTTTCTCTTCTGTAGACAATTTGGCTTTTAAATCATTAGGACTCAATGCTTTCTGGTGGTCTAGTGGTTAGGATTTGACATTCTCATTAGGACTCTACAGTGGATCTATTCCTTAAAATGTTAAACACAGTGTCACCATATGAGCCCATAATCCACTCCTAGATATACACCCAAGGGAAATTAAAACAGCTGTTCACATCAAAACTTGGACATGAATGTTCAAAGCAACATTATTCATAGTAGTCAAAGAGTTGAAAGAATCCAAATGTCCATCGACTGATAAATGAAAAACTAAAATGTGGCATAGTGACACGATGGAATATTATCTAGTAATAAAAAGGAATGAAGTCCTGAAACAAGCTATAATGCTGATGAACATTTAAAATCTAAGCTAAGTGCAAGTCACTCACAGAAGACCATATAGTATATGATTTCATTTGTATGAAATCCCCAGAAAAGGTGGGGGATAAATAAATCCTCATGACAGGGAATAGATCAGTGTTTGCCTAGGACTGGGAGTGAGATGATGAGGGAGAATGGAAATTGACTATTTATGGGTACAAGGTTTCTTTTGTGGATGATGAAAATGTTCTAAAATTGATTGTGGTAATGGTTGCCCAACTCTGGAAATAGCCTTTCCCTTCTCCAGGGGATCTTCCCAGCCCAGGGATTGAAGGCAGGTCTCCTGCATCAAAGGCAGGTTCTTTACCAGCTGAGCCACAGGGGAAGTCCAAGAACACTGCAGTGGGTAGCCTATCCCTTCTCCAGTGGATCTTTCCAACCCAGGAATTTTACAATTTAAATTGGTGAATTGAAGAGCATGCAAAGTATATCTCAATAAAATTGTTTTAAAAAATATGTTAAGCTTCCCTTGGAAGGAACTGTGAGTACACAATGACATGTCTAACAAAAGAGGAAATGGCATTGACAGAAAAGGGACCAGCCACGGGACGATGACTAGGGTGGGAACTCTCTCATCCAGCCTTGTGGAGGGAGCACTTGGCACCACCAATGGGGGCAGCACCACCATTCTGACCTGTCCTCAGTCACCTTCAGGGACAGGGAAGACTCAGAAGTTGCATCGGTCACAAAACTGAGTCAGAGATCATGACAGTATTCACAGTGTTGTCACGAACAGTGTTCACAGTATTCCTAGTAATAACACTATCGTGAGCCCTGTTCTTTTATTCTCACATTAGAGTGGGGAGAGCCTTCAGAAATATTTATTATCTTTGAGGGGGAAGGGGTTTGACCAGGAATAGTCCAAATTCCAGAGCAACATTCAGCTACCCCATAGACCAGCTGCCCCCTCTCGACCTCAGCTCCTTGATGTTGAGGGAAATTGCAGTGGGACTTTGAAATGATCTCAATCAGATCAACGTGGGCCCTTAAAGAACACTCCTTGTTTGGGGAGCACTGTTGACTTGAACTGTGGCAAGGGCACCCCTGAATAGACAGAGCTTATAGCCTCTGGGTTAGTATGGGGATGTACTGCCTAATACAGTAGCCCCTTGATATAGGTAAGTGGCTGTTTAATTTACCTTTAAATGAACTTAAATCTTAAATTTAGTTTTCAATCATGTTAAGCCACATTTCACATACTTAGTAGCCACATGTAGAAAATGGCTATTATAGCCAGGACATGGAAGCAACCTAGACGCCCATCAGCAGACGAATGGGTAAGGAAGCTGTGGTACATATATACCATGGAATATTACTCAGCCATTAAAAAGAATTCATTTGAATCAGTTCTAATGAGATGGATGAAACTGGAGCCCATTATACAGAGTGAAGTAAGCCAGAAAGATAAAGAACATTACAGTATACTAACACATATATATGGAATTTAGAAAGATGGTAACAATAACCCTATAGGCAAAACAGAAAAAGAGACACAGATGTACAGAACAGACTTTTGGACTCTGTGGGAGAAGGCGAGGGTGGGATGTTTCGAGAGAACAGCATCAAAACATGTATATTATCTATGGTGAAACAGTTCACCAGCCCAGGTTGGATGCATGAGACTAGTGCTCGGGCCTGGTGCACTGGGAAGACCCAGAGGAATCGGGTGGAGAGGGAGGTGGGAGGGGGGACCAGGATGGGGAATACATGTAACTCCATGGCTGATTCATGTCAATGTATGACAAAACCCACTACAATATTGTAAAGTAATTAGCCTCCAACTAATAAAAATAAATGAAAAAAAAAAGAAATAAAATGGCTATTATATTGGACAGCCCAGAAAGAGAACATTTCCTGCATCATAGAAAGGTCTGTTGCACAGTGCCACTTGTCACGCTCACTTGATGTTCAGGATGAAGGGAACGGGAACACAGTCTTACTAGAATTCTCCTTACATAAAAATGACCCTAAGATTTCTAGGAAGATACTTGTGAAGACAGTTCTAAGAAAAGAAAAAGTGTTTGAGTCCCCTGCCTAAGATATTGAACTTTTTAAGCTGACCCATTTCCTTGAAGGGGCTTCCCTGGTAGCTCAGACAGTAAGGAATCTGCCTGCAATGCAGGAAACCCAGGTTCGATCCCTGGATTTTGAAGATTCCCCTGAAGAAAGGAATGGCAACCCACTCTAGTATTCTTGCCTGGAGAATTTCAAGGATGCAGGAGCCTGGCGGACTACAGTTGCTCAGTCGTGTCCGATTCTTTGTGACCCCATGGACTGTAGTCTGCCAGGCTCCTGCATCCATGAAATTCTCCAGGCGAGAATACTGGAGTGGGTTGCCATTCCCTTCTCCAGGAGAAAGTAAAGTGAACACACCATAAAATATAGCCAAAGCCCCACCGCATGAAATCACCTTCACAGTGCCAGATGCAGCCCCACTATATCACAAGTAGATTCATACACTGGGGCACATGTGGGGTGCATAATTCAAGCAAAGCCCTTATAGAAGCCACAAAAAATCAGAATATGGGTGATTTTCAAGAGAAATACTATGTGGGTCTCTGAGAAAGATTTCTGACAGCTGACTACAACAAACAGCTACAATGAAGAATGGCAAGTTTGAGGAAGGAAAACCATGGGATTCACTGGAGTTCACAAGCACTTCTGTCCAAGGCAGCCATGCTCGAACATGGCTCCTACTCGGGTGTTGGGAGCTCTGAGAAACTTAATCATTCTAGCAGGACAAAGGAACAAGGTTAGAAATGTTGCAGGACTTAATAAGTAACTGGAAGTTGGAGAGCATCTGGAATTACAGTGTCCAACACTGAAAATTACAAGAATAGTTACTCGAGGATCACCCCTCTACCAGGTCAGAAGAAACCAGGGAGATGGGGCTTCACAGGTCCTCACATGCTTTTTGTTGTTTATTCAACAGTACCATGAATCACCTCCTTTTACTTTTTAATCTTCTCATAATGGGAATACACCTAATAAATATCACTATATGCATGTGTGCTTAGTCACTCAGCTGTGTTCGACTCTTTGCAGCGCTATGGACTGTACCCCGCCAGGCTCCTATGTCCATGGGAATTCTCCAGGCAAGAATACTGGAGTGGGTAGCCTATCCCTTCTCCAGGGGATATTCCCAACCCAGGAATCAAACCCAGGTCTCCCACACTGCAGGCAGATTCTTTACCAACTGCCATGAGGGAAGCCCAAATATCACTATAGATGCTTGGAATATTTATTTTAACCTTTTCATTGTAACATTTACTGGTCAAAATTTTTTTTTACCCTACTGGGTTGGAAACTGGGTGGCCAATGGTAGAACCTATTAGTATGTACATACCTCTGGGTTTGCCTCAATGGCTCTTGTTGAATATTGTTTAGAAGTACTCATCAATAGGGTCACTTTCACTCACAGAAGTCCCAGTTTGGACAATAAATATATGGTCCCCTACCCATAATGCTATTCCCTAAGCGCACTCCAACATGCCAAAGGCAAGATGCATTGTTTCAGCAGCTGGTGGTTTTACTGCCACTTTCCATCTTAGGAAATGTCACCTTGGGTGGAAGACATTACTTCACCAAGTTGGTATTGCTGACCGTTTTCAAAACTATTTCATTGTGATGCCTTTTTTAACCTGTCTGTGCTTCTCAAATTCAATCTTAGCGTCAGTTTCGCTTGGCACAGTCTTCTTCCTGTCCTTCACTCTTCAAGAATTTTTCCTTTGGCTTTCTGTTTTCTTACCTTTGCTGTCTACTTTTCTACATTTACTGTAATGTGTGTCTTCTATTTGCGGTTTCCTTTCTTCCCACATTCAATTTGTCTGTCATGTTTTCAATGACTATCTCTTTAGTAAATGATAGCATTTCACAAACATCCACTAATAGGATGTGCAATACCTGGTAGCTAAGCTTTTTACTCTACCTCAGCTATAGTATGGGAAACTTTAATCTGACCGGTTAAATTGTCTCGTTCTTTAAAACTGACTGAAAAGCAGTCATCTGCAGGTAAATGTTCACTAACCAGTTTGACAGGAGAGGGGAAAGGAGATGTTGTGGGGGGTGGGGGTGTCATGATTTGTACAATTGCTGATTCCCATGGATAACACCCCACCACGGATAACTTCAAGCTACCAACATGACCTCAACCAATCTGTGAAAATTTAATAACTGTCCCAGATGAGCCAGTTCCAGCTGACTACTGCCAAACCCTTGGCAGAAATATAGAAATTAAAGTTTGGGATGAGGGGGCGATAAAGGGGGGGGGGATTACATAATTTAAAAAAAAATCATTCTAATTATTTGAGTTTTGCATTATCTTTAAAGAAAAAATACATTGAAAAAATAGATTGAAGAGACACAGAGGTACAGAACAAATACATGGACATCAAGGGGGGCAGGGGGGAAGGGGAGCTGGGATGAATTGGGAGATTAGGATTAATATATACACACTATTGCTATAATGTATAAAATAGGTAATGAATGAGAACTTACTATACAGCATAGGGAACTCCACTCAGTGCCCTGTGGTGACCTATTATGGGAAGGAAATCCAAAAAAGAGAGGATATATACATACAGCTATGTGTGTGTGTGTGTGTGTGTGTGTGTGTGTTAGTCGTTCAGTCATGTCCAACTCTGTGACCGCATGGACTGCCGCCCACCAGGCTCCTCTGTCCATGGAAGTCTCCAGGCAAGAACACTGGAGTGGAGCCCCATTCACTTCTCCAGGGGATTGGATAGCTATGTGTCTACATATAGCTGATCCACTTTGCTGCACAGCCAAAAACAACACATTATAAAGCAACTATACACCAATAAAAACTTTTTAAAAATAAAAAATAGATTGAAAATAAGCTTATATAAGAAAAATATAAGTTGCCATTTGGTAATTAAAAATTCAGGAGGGGTTATTTCTGATACACAAAAGTGTCAGGTGAACTAACTTGATTCTATCCTCCCAAAGATTATTCTCAAATCTTGAGGACATTATTATGCAGTGAGAAGTCTAGGCTCCATGACCGCCACACTAAAGCAAATCCATGGGCCAGAAAACCTCCACGAGCTGGAACTGAGCCTCGGGGCAGAGAGTGAAAAAGTCAGATGCTATCAGAGCTATAGATCACTTGACTAGCTATTGAAAATCCTCTGGCATTTTAGCAAGGTTATAAGACTGCCTTTTCTCTGTTCTGAGAGATTCCAGAAGGGCCTAAAGGTTACATTTGGTATCAGTGTTTTTTAACAGATCTAAGCATTATTTTTATTCAAAGCCAGTTTGTAGCTTTGTTTAGTCCTGATGGCATAATACATTACAGAAACTAAAGGAGGTTAGAGATGGGGAAGTCCTTTGAGGAGTAACTAGTATAAGCACCACTCGGATTAATTCAAATGCTTTCATCAAATGTAAGAGAGTCTACACAGAATGCACTAGCAGGAGACACCCAGTGAAGAGCAAAGTAAAAATTATCTAGAGAACATTCTGCAGCCAACACAATGTTACCTCTGAACTTGAAATATTTGGCCTGAGGGAAAAACCTAAAGGCTAAAGATTTACTGAACCCAAATTTACTAAGATAAATGTCTTTGAACACATTAGCGATATATCATTGTAGATTAAAAAAGAAAAAAAAAACAACTCATACTCTAAACTTTAGGGCTTTCCAGGTGGTGCTAGTGGTAAAGAACCAGCCTGCCAGTGCATGAGAAATAAGAGACGTGGGTTCAATCCCTCAGTGGGGAAGATCCCCTGGAGGAGGGCATGGCCACAGACTCCAGTATTCTTGCCCGGAGAATCACAAGGACAGAGGAGTCTGGCGGGTTACACTCCATAGGGTCGCAAAGATTCAGACGCAACTAAAGCAACTTAGCACGCATGCACATGCTAGACTTTATAGATAGCAGATTAGAAATAAAATACTCCATTTCCTCCTCCAGGGGATTATCCTGACCCAAGGCCTGAACACACGTCTCCTGCGTCTTATTCACTGCAGACAATTTCTTTACCACTGAGCCACCTGAAAAGCCCCCAAATAAAATAAACTCTGTTTTAGACTTATAAATTGATGTATCATTTCTAGAAACAGTTCCTATTTATTAAGCTAGATTGGGCTTCTCTCATAGCTCAGTTGGTAAAGAATCTGTCTGTAATACAAGAGACCTGGGTCCAATTCCTGGGTTGAGAAGATCCCCTGGAAAAGGAAACGGCAACCCACTCCAGTATTCTTGCCTGGAGAATCCCATGGACAGTGGAGCCTGGCAGGCTGCAGTCTATGGTGTCACAAGAGTCAGACACTAATTAGCAACTAAACCACCACCAAGTTAGATACTGTGCTAAAATCTCTCCACAAAATATTTTATTTAATCTATTATGAACCTCCGGAAGTAGATGCTATGATTCACATTCTACAGATTAGGAAACCAAAACTTGGGTTAGTTACCCAATGTCATACACCTAGAAAATGGCAGAATCTGTGTTAAAACTCAAGTGTGACCAAGAGCACCTACATTTAACCAAATTGCTACCCTGCCAAAAACCTTAAAAACCTTAAAAGTATCTTATACTAAAGAGCCTCTTGATGAAAGTGAAAGAGGAGAGTGAAAAAGTTGGCTTAAAACTCAACATTCAGAAAACTAAGATCATGGCATCCAGTCCCAACACTTCATGGCAAATAGATGGGGAAAAAATGGAAACAGTGAGAGATTTTATTTTGGGGGGCTTCAAAACCACTGCAGATGGTGACTACAGCCATTCAATTAAAAGACACTTGCTCTTTGGAAGGAAAGCTATAATCAACCTAGACAGCATATTAAAAAGCAGAGACATTACTTTACCAACAAAGGTCCATCTAGTCAAAGCTATGGTTTTTCCAGTAGTTATGTATGGATGTGAGAGTTGGACTATAAAGAAAGCTGAGCACAGAAGAATTGATGCTTTTGAACTGTGGTGTTGGAAAAAACTCTTGAAAGTCCCTTGACCTGCAAGGAGATCCAACCAATCCATCATAAAGAAAATCAGTCCTGAATATTCATTGGAAGGACTGATGCTGAAGCTCAAAATCTAATACTTTGGCCACCTGATTCAAAGAACCAACTCACTTGAAAAGACCCTGATGCTGGGAAAGACTGAAGGCGGGAGGAGAAGGGGATGACAGAGGATGAGATGGTTAGATGGCATCACCGACTCAATGTACATGAGTTTGGGTAAACTCTGGGAGTTGTGATGGACAGGGAGGCTTAGCGTGCTGCAGTCCATGCGGTCACAAAGAGTTGGACATGACTGAGCAACTGAACTGAACTGATACTTTTTGAACCAATAACCCCACTGCTACAAACCTATCCCAAGATAATATATCATAGGCAGGCACAATGTAGCAAAGGAAAATTGGAAACAATACAAATGTTCATTAACTGAAGAATGTTAAATAAACTATTCATACAACAGAATATTTTTCAGTCAGACAATTGTATTCATCAAGGACATTTCATAAGATGAGAAACTCGTCATGTAACATGAAGAAAATACCCAGGTTATAAAGCAAAATAATATTCCACTATACGACTTCCCAGGTGGCTCAGTGGTAAAGATTCTGTCTGCCAAGCAGGAGGCACAGGTTTGATCCCTGGGTCAGAAAGATCCCCTGGAGAAGGAAACAGCAACCCACCCCAGTATTCTTGCCTGGGAAGTCCCATGGACAGAGAAGCCTGGCGGACTACAGTCCATGGGGTCGCAAAGAGTCAGGCATGACTTATCGACTAAACAACAACAAAAATTCCACTATACGAAATAAATACAAATGTAGATGGGGAGAGCTAAAAGAAAAACACAGCGATATTTTATCTTTGATGATCTCTGTGGTTTAGGGTTATATATATTTCTTACATTTCCTTCTACATCTTCTTATTTTTCATTTTTATGATGAAATACATATCATTTTTACAATGAGAAAAAAGTCATGTTTAAATTCAACAAGAGCAGACATGTAGTTCTTATTGCCACATCGGACTGAGGAAATGTTGGCACTAAGAAAGGTCGAAGAAGAGTAATGAGAATGGTCAGAGGAATGGGTGACAAATGAACATCATCAGGTCTGGGAATTATTCAACAATTTCTGAAATACACAGGCATGGAATGCACAGTGAGCACAGTCCTGGGTGGGGAACATAATGAATAGGATTCCCAGCCAGAAAGAGGACAGGATCCAGGCCAGCTCTGGTGTCTCTCATATCCTGCATAACCAAGACCCTTGGACCGTCTCTCCCTGCCTCCACTCTCTCATCCCCCATTTACTCTTTAACTCACCATAACCAGGTTTCTTGCCCTAAGCCCCCTACAATTCCACAATGATTGCTCTCACCATCACCATCACCATTCTCCTTGTTGTCAAATCCAATAGTCACATTCAATCTGTCCTTACAGGAGCAACTTCTCATTGACAGGAGTTCTTTATTCTAAACATTACTCCTCTTTTCCTATTCTCTAGGTTTGTGTGTATTGTATAGCCTGTTTCTTAGAGTTTTTGTAAAACATCTGATAAAGTTATCTGAAGCTGAAATGTTCTTTGTAGAATGGTCTTTTATTTCTTCTTGAGTCATCATTTGGAGATCATGCTTTTCTAGAAATTCATCTATATTTGCAAATGCATAAGCATAACGTTTTCTGAAGTACAAATTTATGGCTAAAACTTCTCTGTGTATATCTTTAGTTGCACTCCATCAGTTTTTATACAGAGTATTTTTATTTAGGTATGATTCTAAATATTTTCTAATTTCTATTATGATCTCTTCTTTTAATATATATTGATTTTTTTAAATTTATCTATTTTTAGTGACTTTTAAAATAATTGCATTTATGGTCAGAAAATATATTGTTTATGATTTTATCATTTTTAAATTGTTGAAACTTCCCTCAAGGCACAGGATATACCAATTTTTATAAATAACGCATCTGTTACTAAAAAGAAATGTATTCTTCACTTCTTCATGTCTGTATGTGACCATTAGATCAAATCTGTTAATATGTTGCACTAAACTTTCTCTTTCCTTCCATGTTAATTTTGTTGTTAACTAGTTCTGTTACTTATTAAGAGAGATGTGTTACATCTCGCACTATTATTGTAAAGTTATTTTTATTCACAGTTCTGTTGATTTTGCTTTATCTATTTGAAACTATATTATATGGAGCACCGAACTTAATATTGCGGCATCATTCAAAGGGACTGAATATGTTATTTTTATCTTTAGTAATGCTTTTTGCCTTAAAAGTCTTAATAAATTAATATAGCTGGTTCTTTGGTGAGAACTCATCCAATTTATCTTTTTACATCCTTTTAATTCCCATCTTTCTTTATCATCTCCACTGTTTTGCAGATGATTCCATAAGACTACTACCACTGTAACATTCTGACTGCAATTTTAACTTCCAAAACGGATTATTTACTTCTCAAAAGAAAGAAGAAACAGAACCGGCATTTCTGGAATGATGGTTTGTGGCTTTGGGTATCACTGGCTTGCCATGGTAAGCACTCTTCTTTCTCTGACAACCAGTTCTTGTTTTTAGCTGAGCTCAGAGGCTCTGTTGGAAAAACATACATGTGTGGGTGGATGCTGGGGCAGGAAGAGGGAAGATGTGGTCAAGACAGGTAGAGGTGGGTAAGCAGTGCTAAACATGGAGTGGGCGTCACATATCCAAATGCATACAAGGGCCAAACAGCTATTTTAGGCAATTACACAGGGCAGAAGAGAACTACCTGGACTAGGGATCACTTGTCCTTCCTAAGGCAGCTATTATCCTCCATCAATCCTTACCCAGTTTGGATAGTGCAGGTTTTTTTTAGGAGAAACCTGAAACTAAACTTGAGTGGGAAATCTACTGAATTTGAAAATTTGCAGCTAATCCATTATTTTAATATACGCAAGTTAAATAAGTCATGTCTGTTATCTACATCTGCAAATCCTTGTAAAACCTAAAAGAAGGGAGCAAGTGGAGAAGGCCTTTCCCAGCCCTGGTCATCCTCTCAAGTGGACTAACTCATTCCTCTTTACACAGAGAAATCCCTCCTGGGAAATGCAAACCTACTTCATGTTCTAGCTCTTCAGAAATGGCTTTTCAAGATCCTTGGTTTGGTGTCCTGCCACAAGCAGCATGATACGCTGGTCATCCCTAAAGACGGAATTGGAAAATGGTAGGGGGTCAAAGTAAGGCTCACACATGAAGGGGTTCCAAGAAGTTGCTACCAAAGCAAAATTCAAAACTTTGCCCAGGGCCTCTGATAGCAGCTCTATGTCCAATCTGAGACAAGGAAGTGAAGAAAAGGCAAGTTGTCCCCTCAAAAATAAAAAACCTATAGATACACACACACACACACACATATATATATATGTAAAAGAAGGGAAGAAAAGGTAAGATGTCCCCTCAAAAATAAAAGCTATACAGATACATATATATGTATATACAGGCCTATGCACACGCAAAGTCCTTAATTCATCTGCTCATTTGTTATTTCAAAATAAAAAAATATTTGTGAAATATCTTCAGGGAACTTTAGAATCTACACTACCACCTAAAGGAGGTGCTTCATGGCTAGCTGAAAAAGGTGCTCTTTACAAAACAATAATAATGACAAAAACAAAAGAAAGAAAAAAGACTGAGTCCCTACTAATAACAGATCACTTCTAGATGCTTATATATATATAATTTTAAGAAGTACTTGAAAGAAAACTGCACAGTACTTCCATTTTACACTGAGAAAACTGAAGCACAAAGGAGATAGTTTAATAAGTGTTAATATTACTTCGGGATTCCTTGGTGGCCCAGACAGTAACGAATCTGACTGCAATGCTGAAGACCCAGGTTTGATCCCCTGGGTTGGGAATATCCCCTGGAAAAGGGAATGGCAACCCACTCCAGGATTCTTGCCTGGAGAATTCCATGGACAGAGGAGCCTGGAGAGCTACAGTACATGGGGTCGTAGAATCGGACACGACTGAGCAACTAACACACAATGTTAGTTCAGTTCAGTCGCTCAGTCGTGTCTGACTCCTTGCAACCCCATGGGGCAGCACGCCAGGCTTTCCTGTCCATCACCGACTCCCGGAGTTTGCGCAGACTTGAGCAGCAGGACTCAGTGTGGGGTGAAAGCAGGACCAGTGGACGGCTGCAAGGAAACACTTAATAGGCCTGACTTTTAAAACCCTTTGCTTTCTCACCTTCGCCACAACTGAACTCCTCTTCCCTTCCCTCCACACAAATGTCTACAAACATAAAAGACAAACTTTACTCCAAATTTTTTAAAAAACTACTTTTCTACTTTTTTTGATCTCCTTACACAACTCAATCAACTAATCCCTTAGCAAATTTCAACTTTACATGATATTATTTCACTATCCACCTTCTTATATTTTTAGTATGTTAAGATAGGTAAGTCAATTTGTATTGTCTCAGATAAAGAAAACACACTCATTATAGATTAGAACATTTTTAACAACAAAAACATTCTATTTGCTTTCATCATAGTTTCACTTAACAAAAGTGTTAGCTACGCCAAAAAAAAACTCAGTGTTGTCTTTCAGGTAAAAAATAAATAACTAAAAAGAGAAAGTAGATAATTAAATTAATTCTCATTCTCTTCAATATGTACAATGACAATTTCTTAGGGAATTGTGATAAAAGAGATTTCACTGGAAAAGAAAATTCATAATTCATCTGCCATCTCTCTGGTCAATTCTAAGATTGACCCTTCAGAGCAAAGCCTGTCATTATTCTTTAGCACTTTCCTTATCAAAGGTTTATTTTGCAAATAAAAATCACACATGCATAACCCACCTCCCAACCGAGTGAAATTTAACTTATTTTTGTTCTTTTGTAGATTCATTCTGAAGTGAACACCTTCTCCCCTCTCAGTCTGATCTTTGGCCCACCTTGCTCACAGCTGCTTTGGATCTGAAAATTCACGAGGGCTTTGATGAAATATTTAGTAGCAAAGACAATGTCTTATTTACTTCAATCAGTTTCTACTGAGGTGCCCTGGAAGGAAAGGAGAGGATGTGAAAATGGTAACCTCCTAGGTATTTGCCCGCAAACAAAATTAATCTTTAAGTATAGATTTCCCTTACCATTGACTCAAATCCGTCTTTGAAGAGTTCACCCATTTCCAACACGAAGGTATTTGGGAAAATAGAATTATTTACATTTAATGGAAAATTTACCTAACAATTTTGTCATAAAACTATGTCTTCCAAAAATGCTTGCTTATTGATATCTTTTGGCAAAGACATAGGCACATATAGCATGATGGAATTCTTTGCAAAAGAAGACCATTTCAGTTTTTCCAACCCGATTATAAAGTTTTGACTGTTCCCTTTAAATAGTTGTTGTTGCATGAGGGGACTGATAATTATAAAAAGAATTCTATTTCTCTGGTTGTTTAAGAAAAGAATTCAAGAAGTACTTTAATGAAGAACATTTTTAAAATATCCAGCAGTTTCTTTCATCCATATTTCCAGGACCTTTGGCTAAAACAAAAAATCCATTACATTTCACTGGGCATCACAACTTATGTATAAATAAGCTCCCCTAAGGGCCCACATTATCCTCAGTGACACCTATATTATAGTTTCCCATAATTCATGAGCAGGCCCAGTGCATCACTGCAGAGGAAGCAAAGTCTGATGGCATTCTGCTATTGACTAAACAGGACAAGAACATCCTGGTTCTATTCTTTCCATTTAAGTCCAGAATCATAACAATCTTATACCAATATCCATTCCAAAGAGTATAATTCCAGTTCTAAGATAGAACATTATTTTTACACTGATAAAATACAGTGGGTCTATCTCATGGAAACTGGAAAGAAAAATAAAATGCTGAAGTGATATAGCACATTGAAAAGCAGAGACATTACTTTGCCAACAAAGGTCCATCTGGTCAAGGCTATGGTTTTTCCAGTAGTCATGTATGGATGTGAGAATTGGACTATAAAGAAAGCTGAGCACCGAAGAATTGATGTTTTGAACTGTGGTGTTAGAGAAGACTCTTGAGAGTTCCTTGGACTGCAAGGAGATCAAACCAGTCATAAGAAATCAGTCCTGAATATGCATTGGAAGGACTGATGCTGAAGCTGAAACTCCAATACTTTGGCCACCTGATGCAAAGAACTGACTCATTTGAAAAGACCCTGATGCTGGGAAAGATTGAGGGTGGGAGGAGAAGGGGAGGACAGAGGATAAAATGGTTGGATGGTATCACCAGCTCGATGGACATAAGTTTGAGTAAACTCCAGGAGTTGGTTATGGGCAGGGAGGCCTGGCGTGCTGCAGTCCATGGGGTCACAAACAGTCAGGCATGACTGATCGACTGAACTGAATTGAACTGATGAACATTCACTATACAGCAGAGAATATTCTCTCTCCTTCCTGGAATAATGAGGCTTCTGGGTTACTTGTTCACAACTGTTTTGCCCTTATCTGAGGATTTCTTTAGCAGATCAACCAATCCTGCTAGTCATCTACCATAGTGGTCTCTACTTGCCCAAACAGAAAGGACGCAATAGAATGAATGGATCCTAAATAAGATACCAAATGAAAACATATCAAGAAAATTAACATTTCCAGAAAAAACACTGACACATCAGAATAAATAAACTACCTGTTCAAGAACCGTGGGATAGACTCCTATTGACTGTATTAATTTCCTGTGCAACAAATTACCACAAATTTGATGGTTTAAAACAACAGAAATTTGTTCCTTCATGGTTCAGAGGCCAGGTGTCCAAAATCCAGTCCAGCCTTCAAGTTGAAAACTTTCAAAGACACTGAGTGCGTTCACATGTGCAGTCACGTACGTTCAAGTGTCTGGCGCACCTGGTCACATGTACGCCTCCTCTACCAGTGAATGTGCTTTTACTGTGCAGAGCTGTAGACAGTGCAGTAGGGCAGTGTCTTATTTCAAGTCCAGGATGTCTGCAAGCAAGCATAAAAGCAGCAGTGACGTCGCTGGGACTGCTAAGAAGTGCCAAGTGATAACAATGGAAACAAAGGTGAAAATAATCCAAAGAGTGAGGCAAAGATGGAATTGGAGGCCCAGAGCAAGGACAAAGAGAAACAAAAGGAAGAAGACATAACTGAAGAAACAGAGAGATTCACGACTCAGGAAATGGCAAGGGGATTTTCTTTATTTAAGGAGGCACTGTTGGGTTTTGGGCATAGGACCCAAACATAGAACGGTACACGAAGGTTGCAGCAGCCATTCAGAATGCAATCCAGTGCTACTGTGTCATCTATGATGAGGAAAAAAAGAGCTACTACCCAGACATCACTGGATCATTCTTTTCAAGAGGGTAGATAGAATTGAATCCAGCAAGGAGCAGAACCTGTGCCATCAGCATCAGGCATGAGTGAAATCGCAGCTTGCCCTCCGCCTCCTATTGCTGATGCTCCTTCAGCTCTGCCATCTCCCACCTCCCCTCCCTCCTGCAGACAGTAACTCTTCTTGCCTGTCCACTCGATGCCAGCCCCTGTGTGCCAGCTATTGTACTGTACTATTGTACTTTACAAGGTACTTAACAGTAAGATTAAAAATGTTTCCTCTATTTTGGGGGTTTGTTTTCTATGTATCATTTGTGTGAAAAGTAGTATAAACCTATTGCAGTACAGTACTATATAGCTGATTGTGTTAGCTGTGGACCTAGGCTAATTTTGTTGGACTTACAAACACATTCTCAGAATGGAACTTGTTCCTATGTAGAGGACTTAGTATACTCCTTGGTTTGTGGTCCCATCACTCCAGCTTCTGCCTCCATGGCCTCACAAGCTCATCCTCATCTCTGTGTTCCAATCTCCCTCTGCCTTTCTAATAAGAACACTTGTGTTGGCATTTAAGAACTGCCATATCGCTAGTGGTAAAGAACCCATCTGCCAATGCAGGAGATGTAAGAGACATGGGTTCGATCCCTGCAACAGGAAGATGCCCTGGAGGAGGGCATGCAAGCCACTCTAGGATTCGTGCCGGAGAATCCCACAGACAGAGAAGCCTGGCAGACTACAGTCCATGGAGTCAAAAAGAGTCAGACACTACCGAAGTGACTTACACACGTAACATATAATCAAATATCCTGATCTCAAAATCCTTAACTCTATCAACATCTGTAAAGACAACTGTTTTCACAATTAAAGGTTCCAATAATTAGGAAGGAGATCTTTTGGGGGGGGAGAGTGGTGGTATTTTCAGCCTATCACACTGATCACACTGCTCAGGATCATAGTTTAAGAATTTAAACATAGATAAAGAAAATGGTGAGGGGCAGGGAACCTGCATTATCCATAAGCCTCACACCATCCATGTCCTTCTCATGTCATGACTATATGATGTTTGGAGTCATGTTCAGGGTCTTAGTCATAATGATGTTTGTGGATCAGTGGATTCTCTGCCTGTATAAAATTCTCTGCTAATAATAAAACATAATTGTAATGGAGGCAGGCAATATTCTTACCTGATACTAAACTAGGACCAAACTTGTTCTCTGATAAGGATTTGAGGTTTTGATCAAAGTGTTTTAGCTTAAAAATTATCTAGAGGCCAACAGTTTTTTGTCTTTTTTAACGTTCACAGGATATTGTCACTGACACTGATAGTTACAAATAAGAAGGCAGAGTTTACTTTAAAAAATGTCAGGTGAGGCTCTGGGAAAACATCAGGCCAGCTTCTAGGTCATGGTGCTTAGCTTTCAGCTGCTAATGTATGTAAATGACTCCATCCAGGGACCCAGCTGTTGTATGTTGAAATGTGCTGATGAAACTAAATTGGGATTCTAGAGAACACAAATCAAATTGTAAGCAAAATGACTGAAATACACCAGCTCTCCTTTGCAGCATCATAGGCCAACCCAAGAAAAATGACTAATGGGTAATAACACTCAGTCCTGACAGGAATCATAAGCTAGGGAGGAAGTTGCATGTAAAATAATAATAAAGAATATTAAATTGCCACCAGGCCCCCGCTAGAGACAAATGAAAATGGAACAGATTTCTTACCACCAGTCACTTTTTCAATCCCTTTGAAAATGTCCCTGGAATCTGCAGACAGAGAACATGTTCACTCATATTCCCTTTCTACTAGAAAGGAACGTTTTCTCTGACCTGGAAAAGACAGATAAAGGATGACCTTCTGAAAAGGAGGCTCTTAGAGGTACCCTCTGACCAGTTCATTAGCCTTCCTTGGGCAAAAAGGTAAGAAAACAGGCCATCTTTACCAGCTACTGGTAGAGAAAATGATGCACTTTTGCCAAGATAGCCATAGTTGGATGGCTTTTCATTTCGTCTCTTATAATGTCATTCTTATTGTAGAATATGAAGTAATTTTTAATTGTCCATGTAACTTACATAATATTATTTTTACTCTAAGTGATGTTTTTTCATCACAAGGTAATTTGGCTACTCTCTACCGGTTTAAACCCAAAGCTGTGTCATTGGTCACTAGAAAGAAGTGAGCTCCTGCTGCCTGCTCACTCCTTATCATCAAATTGTAAGCAAAACCCAGCCTGAAGCTCTTGTCATCTCAGACACAGCCTACACACACCTCTCTGCAAAGGACGGGTAGCAAAACACTGCAACAGAGGGCAAGCAGCCTCTAATCTTGGACGGCAGCTTATTTCAGAGCATTGTTCTAGTTGCCCCGTTTGTTCCTCCTCGACTTTACTGACCAGTTCTCAGCACCAGTTGCTCATTGGAAATGCCGAGGAAATGTCGATAACCAGACTTGAAGTCCAGAACCCACCCTAGTCTTGTTACAGGGAAAAACAAAATCTGACCCCATGTGGAATCTGTTTCTTTTACTTTAACCTTTGTTTCCCATTGCTTTTGTTCACTAATAGAATACTGCCCATACATAATGGACTTCCTCAGGGAACCCTACCCCCTGACTGAAAGTTAAACCAAAATGCCTTCATTCAGGAAGACATCCTGACCCTGTCCAACCGTGAATAGCTACAACAAAGAAGAAATTAACACATCCCATCCCCAAGTGAGAGACTTTATTTTGGGGGGCTCCAAAATCACTGCAGATGCTGACTGCAGCCATGAAATTAAAAGACACTTGCTCCTTGGGAGAAACTCTATGACCAACCTAGACAGCATATTAAAAAACAGACATTACTTTGCTAACAAAGGTCTGTCTAGCCAAAGCTGTGGTTTTTCCAGTGGTCATGTATGGATGTGAGAGTTGGACTATAAAGAAGGCTGAGCGCTGAAGAATTGATACTTTTGAACTGTGGTGTTGGAGAAGACTCTTGAGAGTCCCTTGGACAGCAAGGAGATCCAACCAGTCTATCCTAAAGGAGATCAGTCCTGGGTGTTCATTGGAAGGACTGATGCTGAAGTGGAAATTCCAATACTTTGGCTACCTGATGTGAAGAACTGACTCATTTGAAAATACCCTGATGCTGGAAAAGATTGAAGGTGGGAAGAGAAGGGGAGGACAGAGGATGAGATGGTTGGATGGCATCACCAACGCGATGAACATGAGTTTGAGTAAACTCCAGGAGTTGGTGATGAACAGAGAGGCCTGGCGTGCTGCAGTCCACGGGGTCACAAAGAGTCTGACATGACTGAGCAACTGAACTGAACTGATCCCCAAGGTTGGCCATTCCAGAAGATATTTGCAAGATAAATGGCCTTTTGACTTTACTTCCTCACATCATCACCTCTCTGTTTTATAAAAGAACCTGGTGTCCAGACCCCATAAGATGGTTATTTTGAGACATTAATCTGCCATCTTCTTGGTCTGCCAGCTTTCCGAATAAAGTTATATTCCTGACTCACCACTTCATCTCCAATTTATTGGCATGACTGAACTTGGGGTAACCATCTGAGGTCAGGCCCAGGCACCAGTATTTTTCTTAACTCCCTAAGTGATTCTAAAGTACACAGGTTTGAGAACCATTGTTCTACCTTGCTAGCTTCTGCTCCTTTTTACCTTCCACTTCTTCCCAGGCTTTCTTCCACACTTAGCTACCTAGACCACCATATTTACCCACTTCTTTTCATCATTCTAGGACCTCTTGACCTTCATTTTGCTGCCTCTTGCTATGGTACTCTCTTGCTCTTCTCCAGACTTGATATAAACCTGGCAAGACCTTCTGATCAATTTTTTTTCCCCAGGTCCTGTCTTCTCCTGGCTATTCCCAATAGAACATCCACCAAGGTTACAAAAGTCCCTTAGCAGGAGTCCAACTACCCACACACCATTTTCCTCCTTCATTTAAGCCCATTCAAATCTGACAATCTACATCATCTTTTGCTCTTGAAACTCAGCAACATTCAATGCCTTGCTCTACATTTGGACCAAACACCTTACCTTAGCCATTTCTTTGTCCATCTATCCATTCTCTTTTCCATCACAGGACTTCTCAGCTTCAAAACTATCACATGTAAGGTTAAATCATTCTTTGTTGTGGGAGGCTGTCCTGTATATTAATAAAATGATTAGCAGCATCTCTGGTCCCTGCTCAGTAGATGTCAGGAACCGTCTTCCTCCAACTTGTAAAACAAAAATGTCTCCAGACATTACCAAATGATCCCTGGGGAGAGGGAAGAACTGCCCCTCCATCCTGACACCCCATTGAAAACCACTGCTCTGTATGTCTAAAACTACTGCAGTTCGTTCCTCTGCCATCTGGTGTATATTTCCTTCCCAGTTTCAATTTCACCCAAGTTTACAATCCATTACTCTGAAGCATCTACTTCCTCCTGAGTTGGCAGCCTTCAACTTTGATTCAACTTCACAAATGATGCCAACTCCAAAGCAGCTAAGACAGATCCTCACATCTGTTAGTCATCCTTAACCCTCCCGTTGCAGAGGAGCAACGATAATTTCTCCATTAAATACTTTTGTTCCACAAAGACTGGTCTTACGCTATAAGCCCTGTGAAAACCAAATTAATTTATATAACTGTGGGAGTATTAATAGGCAGAACATAGATCAGACCCTCTCTTAAAATTACAGATGCTAAGCTGGTTCCTGACTCCAAACACACGTACCTTCCTGAGCAATTATTCATTTCTCCCTTTAAATAGGAATCATATGTTCTTGCAAAGCCCTTTGAAATCTCAAATTGAGTGGAATTTCATTTCATTTTGAGTAACAATTCTTAATTATTTGAGCTAATGAAAAGGGATAAAGCACAAAAAATAGAAAATTCACATAACACAAATTTAAGCACATACTAACACAAACACATATTCTCAAATTTTCAGAAATTAAAAGGTTACTAAAAGTTATTAGACTGATTTTATTGTGTGACTCATAACTCATCCAAGTGAAGAATTGCTAATATGTTTGAGAATAATATCATTGGCAAAACACAGCCAAAGTAATGACTTTCCATAGTTCTTCATCATAGTTGGAGATAATTTTAATGTCAAATTTTTGGTAAAGCTAAAGAACAACTTTTATTTGCTTTATAATTATCTATATTTTTTACCTTTATTAAGCCCATATTATGTTACTATGATAAGCTATACCTAATGCAAAATTTACCATTTTAAGCATTTTTAAATGGAAAAGTCTGTGGCATTACGTGCATTCACATTTTTGTGCAGCCATAACCACCATTCAATTCCAAAACTGTTTCATCTACATAGGGCCTACATGGGGGCACATTGTTAAAATGGCTCATTATGTTGACCTTGCAAACAAAGAATAAAATCACAGTGACCCTTGAGACTGACCAAATTGCCAAATAACATTCTGTTTTCCCACTGGCACCTACCTTCTCAAGGCTACAAGACCACCTGATTTCAGACTTCTGGCTACGTGACCACAGACCTCAGCTACAGGCTAAAAATTAACCATCCCTTCAGAGAATTTTTCATTGGCAAGGGTATAAGAAAGACCCCATCAGAAAGGGAGGACACTGGTTCTCCTTAAGGGCCAGTCACCCTCTCATTTCCCTCTAATAAATTTCCTTTTTTATACCTGACTGCTCACTCGCTTTCTTTTTCTCCACACTCACCTTACAGTCTTCTCCAATGACAACAGGTATTACTAGATACTGCCCCTCCTATGCCTACTAATAATCTGCTAAATGTCATTTTAAATTAATTTCCTGTAGCTCTTACTGAAATAAATGTAAAGTCTTACTAAAATAATTATTTTCAAGGACAGCATTTATATAGGTTTATTAATTCAACTTTCTTAAACAAAAGGAGAATTTTTGTCTTTTCATAATCATGCTTCATACATTCCCACTACTCAATGCCTGACTTATCCTGACCTTCTTCCATCTCCCTGTCAACAGCCTAGGGGAACTTAACATGTACAAGCCCCAAAGGCTCTTTTCTCCTGTTAGATCCAGAAACTAAGATAAAAGCAGTGATTTTCCTCATTTATCCTCAAATTGCACTAGAATTAAATTATATGATGATAATAGCATGAAGTTTTTTGAGAATTCTCTTAAGACTCTGGGAGAAGATTATGCATTATAGGGGAGAAATATAACAGCAATATAATGAAGTTTTGGTTTGGCCTGCTATAACAAAAATACCATAGACCACCTAGCTGAAACAGCAAACATTTCCTTCTCACAGTTTTGGAGGCTGGGACATCCAAGATGGAGGAACTGGCAGATGTGGTGTCTGATGAAGGACTGCTTTCTGGTTTATAGACACACATCTTCTCATTGACTTTACATGGTGGGAGAAATGAGGGGTCTCTCTGGAGTCTCTTCTATAAGGGCACTAACTCCATGCATCAGGGTTCCACCCTCATGACCTAATCACCTCCCAAAGTCCCCACCCTGAAATTCCATCACAGTGGGGATTAGGATTCCAGCATATGAATTTTGGGAGGACATAAACATTCAGCCCATAGCACTGTTGCTATTTCTTGCTCATATTTTAAAAGAAAGCCTCTCAGATTCCTGGATAAAACATTGACCTTACAGCTGTGTTTCTAACATAAACTGAGGGGGAGAATTTATACATTTGAATACACGTGGTTCTGAGCTGAAGAAAAAAAAAACATATCTGCTATTGTAAGGTCAGAGCATCATGGTACAGATCATTTATTTTTTAAAAGTCCTTAAAGCTGTCATTTTAAAAACTCACAACTCTCACCAGCTGAATATTTGGGACAGTACACTCTAGCATGTCAGCGAAGTCAAATTTCTTTTGTACAACTCTTAAGAGGCACCTCTTGAAACTTTCCAGTTAAGATTTTCAAAACTCTGTAACAAATAACAGCCCCAGAGGAAAGCCTATAATATAGCTGTCAGTGAACTTAACTTCCATCATAAAATGGAAATATTGTCAAGTGTTTTGGGCTTTGGAGCAGCTGCCACCTAACAACTATTCAGAAAAAAATACCCAAATCAATTTAGGTCTCATCATAATTCCTGTGACTTTCAAGTCAAAGAGGATAGTCATTTTTATGTATTTATTTGTGAAAACTACAATTACAAATTTCTCAAAAAATATATACATATGTATACAGAGGGAAAAGTGATTCTTGGTAGTGTTACCAAAAAGGTAAAAGCCAATTTTAAGTTAGTTCGTTTTTTCCTTAATACATAAAAGAATGAATTAACATAAGCACTCATTCATTTATTCAACACACTTTTACTGATGATCTATTACATGCTAAGCAATATGGAGCCCTTAAACAAAACTAAAGAAATAAATGCTTTTTCCCCTCCTACAAATGGGCAAATAGATGTCAAAGGTGAGTGAATATTAAGATTACACCATAAAGAAAAGCAAACAACCCAAGTCACTGGGAAATCTAAACTTTTAGTTTCATTTCCTTCACATTCCTCTCACCCTAACTGGTGACTTTCATTGTTTTCCAAAGAAGAAAGATAAAGGCTGAACAAGAAGATATTCGTACTGCCCTTTCCATCAACATACAGAAATGAGGGCTTGATATCACTTCAGATTCTTTTTCACCCACCCAGAAAGTAATGGAGAAAGATAATGAATTAATGAGGAATAATTTGTAAATAACTTGGGAAATTTTTGCCAGTGACTATAACAAAAGAGAGGCCCCAAATTTTTAAAAATGCCATTGCAGGCTTCATCTTTTCCACTCTGAAAAACTCAGGAAGGGCAGCACATGTATCATTCTTAGTAGATATTCAGTGTACTTTTTTAATTGTGAGGGGATGGGATGGAGAGGGAGGTGGGTGGGGAGACCAGGATGGGGAACACATGAAAATCCATGGCTGATTCATGTCAATGTATGGCAAAACCACTACAATATTGTAAAGTAATTAGCCTCCAGCTAATAAAAATAAATGGAAAAAGAATAAAAATAAATAAATAAATAAACAATTGCGAGGGGAGATACTATTCATAAAAGTCCAAAAATGCAAAGTGTATAATGCCCAACATGGCTAGGTTTTCTGTGCTTTTTGATTGTTCCAGAGGTAAAGTTTCTTTAACTGGCCAGTTCACCATTTTGCTCTCTGTTGTGGAAGATAAAGAAAGCAAACCTGAAAGGACGTGCCTGTTTCTCAGATATTTGAGGGGCTCAATGAGTGATTGTTGAAAGCTGAAAGATGAACTGCTGTTTCAGGGTTCTTGACGCATTAATGCAGGTAGGTACTTGATAAACTACCTACTAAGTAAATAATTCATTAGGTTTCTCTCAAGACTTCCTAATACATCTCTTGAGGATGAGATCTAGAGATTAACAGAAGAGTTCCTCATTCAAACATAGTGTACCCACAGCAGGGAAAGGAGAGGATTGACAAATTCAGAGAGTAACATTGAAATATATACATTACCATATGTAAAATAGATAGCTAATGGGAATTTGCTATATAGCACAGAGAGCTCAACCTGTGACAACCTAGAGGGTGGGATGGGGTTGCAGGGTGGGAAGGAGCTTCAAAAGGGAGGGGACATATGTATACTGAGGGCTGATTTGTGTTGTCGCATGACAAAAACCAACACAATATTATAAAGCAATTATCCTCCAATTAAAAATAAATTCAAATGAAAAACCACACTGTTCTCAATATCATTGCAAACAAATCTCATGTAAAATTGCATGACCTAAATAAAGAAGTTGTGGTACATATATACAATGGAATATTACTCAGCCATAAAAAATGCATTTGAGACAGTTGTACTGAGGTAGATGTAAAGCCTGTTACACAGAGTGAAGTAAGTCAGAAAGAGAAAAACAAATACAATATATTAACACACTTTGGCCACCTGATGAGAAGAGCTGACTCACTTGAAAAGACCCTGATGCCAGGAAAGATTGAAGGAGGGAGGAGAAGGGGATGAGATGGTCAAATGGCATCACCGACTCAATGGACATGAGTTTGGGTAAACTCTGGGAGTTGGTGATGGACAGGGAGACCTGGCATGCTGCGGTCCATGGGGTCGCAAAGAGGCGGACACACCTGACCGACTGAAATGAACGGATGGAATCTAGAAAAATGGTACTGATGAACCTATTGCAGGGCAGGAACAGAGACTCAGACATAGAGAACAGACTTATGGGGGCAGGAGATGATGGGAGGAAATTAGAGGGTAGCACTGAAATATATATACTACCATATGTAAAATAATAGATAATGGGAAGTTGTTGTATAACACAGGGAGCTCAACACAGCATGCTGTGACAAGCTAGAGGGGTGGGAAGCAGTAGGGGTAGAGAGGAAGTTCAAGAGGAAGGGACATATGTACACTTATGGCTGATTCACGTTGTATGGCAGAAGACAACACAATACTGTAAAGCAATTATCCTCCAACTAAAAACAATTCTTTTTTTAATTGCACGACCTGAAATGTTTAAAGGGAGAAGAAAGGTGATCAAAACCTTACCCCACAGGCAGACTCATGTGTTCTGCCTGTAACTCTCCTGGAATTCTCCAGGCCAGAATATTGGAGTAGGTAGCCTTTCCTTCTCCAATGCAACCCTTTGATTATTTCACATTTTACTTAAAATTCTTCATCCCTAAGAACTATAATGTTCAAATCTTTCAATATCATATATGAGGCTCTCATGGGCTTCCCAGGTGGTTCAGTGGTAAAGAATCTACCTGCTAATGCAGGAGACATAGGTTTGATCCCTGGGTCAGGAAGACCCCTGGAGAAGGAAACGGCAATCTACTCCTGTATTCTTGCCTGGAAAATCCCATAGACTGGCCAGCTACAGTCCATGGGGTCATGAAAGAGTTGGACACGACTTAGTGACTAAACAAGAACACAAACATTGTCTCTCCAGCTGTTTTTTCATTTTGTTGACTGGTTGACTTTTTTGTTTTGGTTTGGTTTGGTGTTTTGGTTGTGAGATTGGAGAGGATTGGCTTTTCCCAATGAGTTTATGGTTCTTACTGTCTCTGAGTCTCTCCACACTAAGTTGGCCTGTGCCTAGAAGGTATCTCCATTTCTTCTTTACCTTGAAGCCTCAGTTATGGCATCTCCTCCTCCAAACAAGCCTAGAGCTATATATCTATATGTAGCTGTATATATAAGCCTAAAGCCTATAGAGCTAGATATCCCCCTTTCTCACTCCTATAATTACTCAGGCTATCCCAGCACTGCACTTCCAAGTTATGTCATTATTCATCAGCTCCCTTACTAATGTTCACCACTTACTTACTCGTGTGTCTCTGAGACGGGCACAACCCAGCACACAGTAGGTACTCAAGAGATTTTGAATGAATGAATGACTACTGAACGACTGCCCATAGAGAAATGTTGCAGAAGCCAAGTTAAGAGTTAATGACCAGAAGTAACCCTCTATGCCTCTTTTTGACTTAGCTCCAGAGAGCACTCTACCTGTAAATGGAAGGGGAGGTGCTTTTTGGCCTCAGAACAGCACTGACCTTGAAACTTACTTTGTGAGCAGAGCAAAGAGCTCAAGAGACTAACATCTCCCCTAACCTAGCCATCAAAACACCAGCCCAGCAGATACCAACAGTTCTCGACCCCATCACTACCACCACCATCACCAAGTTCTCATCAACAAAAGAAGGTGAACTCCTCCCTGGAATTCTACAACTTTAGGGTATCTTTAAAGTTTAGGAATTTGTCTTTTAAATTCACGTAAATTTACCATTTTTTCCATAAAATGGAATCAGTCTTTGTAAATTAGTTACCAGGTAAATTACTTAATTCCCTAATTCATATATCCACACCTCAATTAGTCCAACTAATGTTTCAGGAAGATGCCCCATATTTATTTTATAGTTTCTCATCCTTTTCCAACTCCCCCAAGAGGTGCCTCATTAAGAAGTATGGGACACATTATGGTTCCTCTAACGTACTGTATTCTTTAAAACCAAGCATCAGCCATGATTAACGAAAAAAAAATTAGAATAAAAACTGAGGGAGGAGGACTTTCATAAATTGAAAACAACAAAGGTGTGTGTGTGGGGTTTGGTGTTTTTTTTTTTTTTTTTTTGCAAGGGAGGCTTGTCCTCAATGTGAAAGGTACATAAAACTTCACACCGTTATCTACCTAATGACTCTATAGTTATTTCACACTACCACCATCCTCATTCCCTTTAGAGTTTCCAATGAATCCTATTATTTCCACAGCCCTTAAAGAAGAAAAAAGCATCGCCAGGTGCTTTCTCTCTTGGCATCACTTCATACAAAAAAGACTCAGCTATATTTGCATATATGTAAAAATATATTCAATAGAGTACTTTTTGAAGTAGAAAGAAAAAGAAAAAACATGGAAACTTAAATGCCCATCAAAAAAAGACTGGTAAAATAAATGACAGCTCATCTAGACAATGGCATATCACTCAGAATATTATGAAGCCATCAAATAAGATGAGGTAAATCATTGCTACATGTACAAGCATGCATTGCAAGAGCTCCAGGGTAAGTGGTTAAAAGAAGAAAGCAAGGCAAGGAATGGACATAAATCCTACTGAACACAAAAGAGAGAGGAATTATTTATGTATTCATTCATTCCTATATTCATTCATTCATTCAATATATGGAATATTTCTATAAAGATTCACCAGTGATTACCCCCAGGAAAAACTAGGGATTGCTGAAGGGTGAACATCTACTTTTTATGATATACACTCTTATACTGCTTAAATTTTCACCCTGTATTTTTTGGAAACTAAAACAAAAGCTATCTAGAGGAAGTACAGGCAAAAGCAAAGAGGAAGGCCAAAGCCGGCCTTGCTACCCCGCCCAACGCACAGCTTCCTGAGTCACAGCCCAGCAACCCAGGGCTGGTGTGGCCAGCTCCAGCGTCTGTGGTTTCTCAACCCGGGAGGCACTGTATTTTCAATCAAGAGTGGGACATCAATGACCAGGGATGATTCAAGAAAGAGCCCTTTTATCCAAAATGCAGATCTATCTGTACATACAGATGGTTCACTTTGTTGCACAACAGAAAGGACTACAACATTGTAAAGCAATTATACTAAGATAATAAAATAAATGGGCTTCCCAGGTGGCTCAGAGGTAAAGAATCCACCTGCAATGAGGAAGACCTGGGTTTGATCCCTGGGTGGGGAAGGTCCCCTAGAGGGAGGGCATGGCAACCCACTCCTGTATTCTTGCCTGGAGAATCCCCATGGACAGAGGAGTCTGGCAGGCTACAGTCCATGGGGTCATATAGAGTCACACACAACTGATCGACTAAGCACAGCAAATAAAATTTAAAAAAAATGTAGACCCTTTTCCCACATTCTTTAGATTTTTATCTTCATGCATTATACTTTTAATTAAGGCCTATCTCACAGCTTCTATTTCCTTTCCTTATAAACTTTAAGAGGTCATCTCTCCAAACCCATCCTCTGTTCAAAATAATTCACGTGTTGCCAAGACTGTGGTCGAAGAAAATGTTTGTGAAGGGCTTTACCTCCACACTGAGGACCAAACCACTTTGACACAGGGGTTCTTGACAAAAAAACTCTGGGGAAAGGCCCACTCTCTCCTAACCCAGCTGGCTAATTTCCAAGGAGGTGCCCTTCTGATGGCATTAACCTCAGAATAATTTAGGAAGCGTTACCAGTATTTAAGGGGCTGGTGACTCAGAGGTAAAGACTCCTCTTGCAAGATAGGAGACGCAAGGGACTCGGGTTCGATCCCTGGGTCGGAAAGATCCCCTGGAGGATGGGACAGCAACCCACTCCAGTATTCCTGGGCCTTCCCTGGTGGCTCAGAGGGTAAAGCATCTGCTTGCAATGAGTAAGACCGAGGCTTGATCCCTGGGTCGGGAAGATCCCCTGGAGGATGGGACAGCAACCCACTCCAGTATTCCTGGGCCTTCCCTGGTGGCTCAGAGGGTAAAGCATCTGCTTGCAATGAATAAGACCGAGGCTTGATCCCTGGGTCGGGAAGATCCCCTGGAGGATGGGACAGCAACCCACTCCAGTATTCCTGGGCCTTCCCTGCTGGCTCAGAGGGTAAAGCATCTGCTTGCAATGAGTAAGACCGAGGCTTGATCCCTGGGTCGGGAAGATCCCCTGGAGAAGGAAATGGCAACCCACTCCAGTACTCTTGCCTGGAGAATTTCATGGACACAACAGCCTGGCTACAGTTCATGGGGTCACAAAGAGTAGGCCACAACTGAGCCACTAACAGGAACTAACCAGTATTGTTGCCTGAAGAATCCCGTGGACAGAGGAGCTTGGCAGGCTGCAGTCCATAGGGTTGCAAAGAGTCAGACATGACCGAAGTGACTGAGCATGCACGCATCCACGTATGCATGTTCCCGTATTCAGAGTGCCCCTTAAATGAAATTAGACCAGTGTTGGAGCCAGTTCATACCCTGGAGCCCAGAGGAATAATTAAAGGAGTAGATGTTTTATTCTTTAGTGTTTAATAGAATACATAACAAGTCACATAATCAATGATTCATTACTTCACACACAGGGAGGAAAACAGTATCCAGTATTTCTGTAATACAACTGGTTGTGAACAGAGAGAACCAAAATTTATATAGAGTATTTAGATAGTGGAAGAAATTCTCACTTTAAGTTTGGGCATGTCTGAAAAGAACTTTGTCAGTTTTTAAAATATAGAAGGACTGTTCTTTCCTTGGCTTTCTGTTTTGTTAGAAAATCTGGTAATGGTACGATGATTTTTATCCCCCTTTCTCCTTCAATCACTGAGGAAATGGCTCAGTGATTCATATCACTGAGCATATAACATGTTCAACAATTTCCTAATCCCAGGTAATTCTGTGGGAATCTTACATTGTCTCCCAGATAAGAGTTTTTAAGATGCCCAGAAAAACTTAAATAACACGTAATTTATAACTTCAAAATTAACATCCATAATGGATATTTTAACCTTTGTCATTAAATGTCACAAATGCTGTTTGAGTGATTATAAATGAATTGTCATTTGTATTCAACAGTAATAGCAAAATTTACCTGCCTATGAAGTCACAAAGACAGTTGTATAATAGTTTACATTACAATTATGTCCACATACCTCAACATATTTAATTTTTTTTAAAAACTTGGGGAAAAAAAATCACAAAATGACTAAGGTGACAAGAATTCTTGATCAACTAGTTCAGCTTCCTACCACACGAGATTATATTGTAATATAAATATTCTGGTTGACTTTCTTCCATCGAAGTTTCAATGGTCCCAGTAGAGAATATTAATCTTCAAACATTAATCCTTTTAGTTGTTTGTTGTCCAAAATTGTAACGAAGAAAAGTTAACTTCAACATAGCATGTTTCTGGCTTTAGGAAGGTTTATTTTAGGTACTATAGCCACTGGAAACAGAAGAATATTTTATTTCTCAAGAGAGAGATTTAGGTCATCTAAGAAAACTAATTCAGTTTTTAAATGAGTTATAATAAGGAAAAACAGGAAAAAAAATCCAAAGAATTTACTCTGGTAGGTTTAGAATAAAAACATTCAGTTTACAATAAAAAATTTAAGTCAACTGAGTAAAGTACTTATGATTTAGATTATAAAAGAAATTCTTAGGGAATTCAACCCCAGTCAATACTTTTCTAAATACCTGCATTATCATTTAGCATTTTTCATGTGGAGTACAAAACTGTTTTTTGAGTATTAGATTAGAATTTACCATAATCTGAAAAGTAAAAAATTATCAAAGCTTCAACTTACATGGCTTTAATGTAGTAACATTACAAGGAAAAAATCTAATAAAAATGGAAATGTGTCATGAGCACTGCCAGTTGCCCATTTTGTTTGAGAATTCAGATTATGCATTTCCCCAAAGAAGCAACAGGTTATATTATTTATACGGATCTGGTTTGAAAGAGAAGACAATTTGGGCTAGTATTAATACAAATTACTTTGCTATCAACACCAAAACCAAATAAAACACAAGAATCGTACTGAAAGGGAAAAAAATTTAAGTTTCACACATTCAAGGGGTATTTTCCAAAACACATATGAAAAATTAAAATGAACATGGATCACAGTTCTACATGTATTAAAAAACAGACAATTTGTCATACACTTGGTGCAAGAGCATTGGACATGGTACCTGTTTTTCTAACCACCACTGTCAACTATTCTTTTTCAAAAAGTTAAATTTGTTATTAAAATCTCAGTAGTATTTATGGACCAAATGGTAATTGAGCCATTACATATGTAAATACATATTGCACTGAGTCAGATGAATGCAGTCATAAGTTCTGAATAATTTATGACACCCTTCCAAGTTACTGATTACTCACAGGTACCCTCAGAATCTCATCCAACCTACAGATGACAATCAACACTCCAGCCCGCGATGTAGACCACTAAGGGTCCTTCCATGGCTCAAAGCACATGGTGAATAAAAGACCCAAAAGGGCAGTGGCCAAGTCATCTTACCTCAGTTACAGTGTCCACCCAAGGGAAACATGAGTTTCCTACCCAGCCTTTACTTTGGGTTGAAGATAGAATTTTTCACGTAACAACTTCCAACTTTAGAGAGGACAGTCATCATATGAAAAGAGGTCAGTTTACTGTCTCTAACGGTTCAATTCCCAGTTTTTCAGCTAATGGAAGAAGTAGGGGAGACCTGCAGGCCATCAGGGATGTCTGGAAGGAGTAAAATTTTGCCAAGCAGTGGAACAGTCAACTCAAAGTTTTACAAGATTAAACTTTTTAGACTTGAATAGCAGAGACAAAACTTGAGCAGCTTCCCGTGACTCCTGGAGTTGAGCAGATTTAACAAGGGAAATCAGAAGCTCAGAGTCTTGCCATATGTCAGTGGCTTTGATCTGTCCCCAAGATGTTCTCAATTATATGCTTTCTGTTGCACAATACAGAAGACCACATGGGGTACAGAAATCTCTGGGATACTCACTTTTGGCCAGCAGGTGACATTCCTAAATCATTTCAGGTTTGAAACAGGGGTATGTTCCAATGTGTTACCTAGTCTGAGAACATGCTCAACACCAGCAAATACGACTTCCTGAATTTCTGTTTCTGCTTCCTTTAAAATTACAGTCTTTGTATATAAAGCTAACTTTACTTTTCTAAAAATGAACCTCCAGTGAAAACACCTCAAGTCCTTCTCTCCCTCAATAAAAAAAGAAAAGAATTAGTGGATTAAAAATACAGGTACCTTGGTTTACAAAGATAGTTAATCAACATATTAGAATACAACTAATAGCCAAGCAAAAAGAATGGAGCAAATGAAGCTTTATAATTATGCCTTTTTTCCTAACCTAATTTCCCCATAGACAAAGATATAAGAAACTCATCAAAGCATGTTGCTTTAGTATATACACCATATGATGCAAGTTACTGGGGTAAATACAGGAAAGTTTATAGCATTTAGTAAACGAATTAAAAAACTAAATGATTCGTGTAAAATGTTTATATATGATATGTACAGAATGGATCACATGAGACTAAGAATAAAACTGTTTCAATTCTTAACATCTGTTATGGACATATAGGAAGATAGAGTACAAGATTCATTTTTAAAAAGAAGAAAAAAATAGCGCTAATTTCAACACTGAAAAGACTCTTACAAAATCTTTTAAAAACATACTTCAGAGAATGATGCTGAAACAAATGAAAAAGGAAAGGCTTCTCCTTAATCACAGAATATCCAAAGGAGCCTCACAGCATGAAAGACAAGGATTCATTTCCCTTCACTTACAGTGTAGATAGGATTTACAGTGGGGATTTATTCCATGGTAGAGTAAAGGTATAAGGCAACCAGGTCTCCTGCTCCAGCTGCATTTACCTGGGACACCATTTTATTGCTCAGCTCACTTTGAAGTACTTATTTACCTTCATTTAAAAATATTCCCACTTTCCAGTTATCTACAGATGGCAGCCCTCAGCATTTCTACTTCTCTGCAGCTCTGTCATTTGGAAAGACTCATCTTCACTTCAAACCACCTGCATCAAAAGGGCATGTTCAGGTTTGCCCAGAAGTCAACATTGGCTGGGCTTGGAGAAAATAAGGATTTTTTAATAAGAAAACTAAATCCAAGTAACTCAAACATATTTTACTCAAGGTAATAGATTTTAAAATCGGGACTTATAATCAACAACAACAAAAAAAAAAGTTCAAAAACTAAAACCCTACTGGGTAACTCTTTGGTTAGGTTATATAAGTATCAGCAACTTCTAAGTTTAGGACTCAAAACAGTTAGTTCAATCAACTGCCAGGTAAGAGGAGGAGATCTGTGATTGATCTTTATAAAACGCTCTGTTTGTTTCTTGTGTACTACTTTGTTAATGTGCATGTACTCAGACGGATGGTACAAACTTCCAACTGTCAAACAATAAATGAGTGTATCTGCTCCCCCCTTTCCCACCCCTCTTAACTTCCTTCCTCCCTCCCCACCCTACCCCCTAAGTCTTAAGAGCTAAGGTACTACCGCGCCATTCACTGCAAGAATACGGGCTTTCCTAACACCCACGACGTGCGTTTCCACCCAGTTGCGTTGGCAGTCACAGCAGTGCTTGGTGACCTGGGCTGTCCTGCTCTCTTTCCCCTTCTTGCCAATAAAGGCTGCCATGTCAAGCGGTCGAAAACCAAGGGCTTCGGGCGCTGAGCCCAGGAGAAAGGGTGCCTCCTCAGGCAGGAGGGGAACTTCCTGCAAGTTTAAGCCACAGGCGGAGATCTTTAAATCGGCAGGGAAACCAGAGGCTCCTCCATAGAGCCAGCACGAGATTCTTCTCCTACTTCTACCTGTAACCGTTCAGAACTTTCTTCACGTGGAGTCACTGAACTGCCTCCGCACTGAACTCATTCCCGCTCCGGAGTCCTCCGTTCAGCCTTCTAAAACTCTACCTTTAAAGAAGGTCAAAAGACTGCGTAATGAATGACCTTTCGAAACTAAACTATTCCCAGAGTGCTACCAAGTCTCTTAAACCGCGAGTGAGTCATCAGGGCTTTGAGAAGATTTCAAGGAATCTTCTATACAAGTGGACAGGGTCCAATCAGGGTCGGGACAATTCAGTCATTCCCGGCTACTCGGTGCCTTTGTGGCCAAACTGCCCCACCCCCCACTGGATCCAGCCCGAAGGACAATTCGGGGGGAGGGCTGGTTTGGGGCCGGAGGCAGAGGAAACATGGGGTGGGGGGGTACGCCTGGGCTCTTTCAGTGGGGTCCGGAGAAGACAAGAAGCCGAGAGGCTCTGCGGCTCTAGCCTGTAAAGTGAGGGGGCGGTGGGTCTACGGGAGGTGGGGAACAGGGGAACGCGAGAACGTGGTGGGTCGGAGGGGAAATCTAGAGTCCCCTCCAGGGCAAAAAGGACAGGAGGGAACGGGCGCGCTGGAGTCGCCAGGGGAGCGGGGAGCTCACTCCCTGCAGAAGACGTACTCGGTGTAGCTAGTCCAGATCTTGTCCTCGCTCTGGTCAGTGCTGCCGGCGAAGGCGCAGGTGCCCGTGGAACTGCACGCCACCATGTGGAAGCCCGACTCGGACAGCTTGTCGAAGGCCTGCTCCAGGAAGTTGAACTTGAGGTAATAGCGCGAGGTGTAGCGCTCCGGGGGCCGGTCGGGGTCCCGGCTCTCGTTCAGGGTGTCCCCGAACACCTCCTTGGCCAGCGACGTCTTGCCGCACACCGTGATGCGCGCCACTCGCCGGAATTTGGCGTCTGCCTGCGCGTCCCGCCCGATCGTGTAGGAGCCGCGGTAGCCGATGGTGATGTAGCCCGAGCGTCGGCTGCCGTCCAACGACTGCGACGGCGTAAGCAGCGGGCCCGCCGCGCCCCCGGACGGGCTGCGGCTAGCCAGCTCCAGCGTGGGCGAAGGCGCCCCAGCCGAGGCGCCCTCCTGCTGCTCCGGCTCGGCGGAGCCGAGCGGCAGCAGATCGTCGCCCAGCGAGCCCTCCTTCTGCACCCCGCGCCGGGAGTGCGGCGGCGGCGGCCCGGGGCCGGGCTGCTGGGGCGCCCCGAGGCGGCGCACGAGCTCGGGCAGCTCGAAGTACTCGGCCTCGCGCTGCAGCCGGCTGCGCTCGGGGAAGTAGTCGGGCAGCACGAGCTGCAAGTCCCGCAGGTAATCCAAGATGTAGCGGAAGAGGAAGCCGTCGCGGTCCAGAAAGAAGCGGCCTTTGCTGTCCCGGGCTAGCTCTTGCGGCTGCTGCTGCGTGAACATGCGCCAGAGCAGCGAGTCGGGCACCGACACCACGGTGCAGCGCCGGGTCACATACACCTGGCCGCCCACGTTCAGCTCCACGATGTCGGGGAAGAGCGGCGGCTCCGCCGAGGACGACGAGGAGCCGCTGCCGCCGCCGCCGCCACCCCCGTTGGGTAATCCACGAGTGCTGTCGGCCAGAGCCATGGCCAAGAGGTGGCCGGGGCCGCCGCCGCCGCCTTTCCCGGACGCTCGCTCAGCCCTGCACCCTGGCTGCAGCCGAGAGTCGCGCGGAGCCGAGCGCACGAGGCGAGCGCGCCGCTGTGCGCCCCCGCGAACCCCGCTGCGCTCCGCCCGCCTCGCCCGCGCGCTCCAGGGGAGTGCCGGGTGGAAGCCGGCGCGCCGCTTAAGTAGAGCCGCCCGCCGGGGCGCCGCGGCGCGCAGGAGGCGGGGGCGGCTGCGGAGCGGCGGAGCCTCGCTCCCCGGGCGGGAGGGGGAGGTGGAGCGGGGAATCGATTTGCGTCTTAAACGCTGACGCCGCGGCCGGCGGCTGACTCCACCCGGGCTCGCGCGCAGCCCGGGTCCCCGACTTCCCTACAGCCCCGTCGCCCCGCACTCTAGCGCCTTCCCGCTCCCGCCCAACTTTCTTTCTCTTCCAAAGTGGAAGGTCCTGGGCCCGGCCCCTAGGGAAGACGAGCCTTCTTTGCAGGGGCAGTCCGGTGCGCCCGCTCCTCTCCTAACTGCACCCGGGGACTGTGGAAGAAACACGTAAACTTTCCAGTTCCCCCAACCCGGGGAGTGGAAGTGCCTGGCCACCCCTCTCCCCCAGAAACTAGCCGCTTGAAACACTGGAACCGTGGCGCTGTAAACACACCGGTTGTCGCGTTGCTGAAAGTTCTAGAGAGAAACCAAAAAACCTGGAGAGGTGGTGGGGCCGCCCCCGGCCCAGAGGCAGCTAGATTTTGTTCGCGTGTACGAGTAACCTCGAAAAAAAAATCCTGGAAACAAGAAGCTAACCTCGGTATCCTGCTCTCCTGTAATTTGTTTTCTGGGCCAAAAGGCAAACTCTTAAGAGACCTCAGAACTGGAGGAAATGGGCTGAAATGGCAAAGAGGGGGACTTCGGGGCACGTTCCCTTCTGGGTGGCCGTCGCGGTCTCCTCCCCGCTTGCCCTCCCCTTCGAGGCCAGGTTGAAGAGGTGTACAAGGTGAGGCCTAAGAGAAAGCCCCGTCTCCGGGGCCCTCTCAGCACTGGGTGAATGGCTGTATGCAGTCGGAGCTTTTGAAGATCTAAGGGAATTTAGAAAACCTACCTTTCAAACCCTGCGTCTTTATTCTCGCAAATGTCCTTGCGCCCCTGCTCTCCGTCGAGCCTGGGTCATTCCCTTCAGCCCTTTCCGAGTTCCCTCTAGTCTCAAGGCCCTTGTGCATTTGAAGGCCTTCTCTGGACCTCATTTGGTCTTGTAACTCCTGCCCCCTTCACAATGCAGCACACAGTCTCCTCCTCCGGGAAGCCTTCCCTGACTTCTCAGGCGAGTGGGCCTCGGGTGTCTCCTACCATGTACCCTAAGGCCAAACACAATAGGAAATTTCGCATTTCTGAGTGATTATCAGATTTCCGACTTTGGCAGATAAAGTACTCCTGAGCACTCCAGAAAGAGGACAGAAGAGAGGCTAGTGAAGGAGGTGTTCTTTTTGTTGTTCAGTGGCTAGGTGATGTCAGGTTCTTTGGGACGTCATGGACTGTAGCAACGCCAGGCTCCTCTGTCCTTCACTATTTCCCAGAGTTTGCTCAAACGTATGTCCATTGTGTTGTAATGCTATCTAACCATCTCATCCTCTGCCATCCCCTTCTTCTCCTGCCTTCAGTCTTTCCCAGCATCAGGGTCTATTCCAATGAGCCGGCTCTGCATCAGATGGCCAAAGGATGAGAGCTTCAACTTCAGCATCAGTCCTTCCCGTGAATATTCAGGGTTGATTTCTTTTAGGATTGACTGGTTGGATCTCCTTGCAGTCCAAGGGACTCTCAAGAGTCTTCTCCAACACCACAGTTTGAAAGCATCAGTTCTTCAGCGCTCAGCCTTCTTTATGGTCCAACTCTCACATCCATACATGACTACTGGAAAAACCATAGCTTTGACTATATAGACCTTTGTTGGCAAATCATGAAGTCAGTGGATATTTGTTGTGCACCAGCTGTTTGGCCACACCAGGTAGAAGAATGCAAGGTTGAATACGCTCCAAAGAGCTTTCAGTGTAGCTGGGTAGGCCAGAGTTAGAAGTCTGAGCAGTTTATCAGATCAGTGTAAAGCACAGACTGTCAATCAGTATAAATCAGGCAAGATCTTTGTTCTTGATTATAATGTTTCCCTTTTGTGTAACTACCCAATGAGCTTTACAGTCTCCTCACGGATAAGTGTCATTTTTACTTTGAAATGTTTATGTCTGCTGAACAATTATCTCATTCATGTCAGTGTGCTGAAATAAGATCAAGCCCCAAATCAGGGCACTTAATTGCAAGGACAGATTCTGATACTGAATATATTTGACCACTCTCTTTTTGTTTGTTCTTGGGTATAAATAATAGCTGACACAGAAGTTCCAAGTAAGTTCCAATGCTGATTTTCTAGGCGGCTGTGCTCTTTGTTAAATCAGTGTCAAAGCCCTAAAGAAACCAGTCTCTTTTTCCTAAATCCAAGAAAAGCCTTCTTTGTATCAATTCTGTACATATTTTTGTATCATTTCTTTGTTCCTCTTCCTATCAGCAAATCCTGTCAGTTCTGCCCTCAGAATTCTTCCAGGCTTTAGTGTTTCACCACCTCCCAGCCACCACCTGGGACCAAGTCGCCCACTGGACTCCTGACTGCCTCCACCTTTGCCTCCTACAGTCTTTTATCACCAGAACCAAAAGAGGGATCCTATTTTAACTAAGTCAGGTCATGTCATCGTCCAGAGCCCCTCACTGGCTTTTCATCGCACCAAAGAGTAAGAACCAAAGTCCTTTTATTGCTTACAATACTCCACTAGATCAAAGCTGCCCCACTAGGCCCTCTCAGACCAGCATGCGTGCTAAGCTTCAGTCGTGTCCAACTCTTTGTGACCCCTCCAGGCTCCTCCATCCATGGGATTCTCCAGGCGAGAATACTGGAGTGGGTTGCCATGCCCTCCTCCAGGGCTCTTTAGACCCAGGAATATAAGCTGGGTCTCTTATGTCTCCTGCTTTGGCAGCTGGGATCTTTACCTTTAGCACCACCTGGGCAACCCTCTCAGGGCCCTTGCCACTTTCCCATGAACGCTTGCTTTAACCTGGTGGCTGAGATGGTAAAGAATCTGCCTGCAAAGCAGGAGACCCAGGTTGAAGTAGGAAATGGTAACTCCAGTATTCTTGCCTGGAAAATTCCATGGACCGAGGAGGCTGGTGGGCTGAAGTCCATGGGGTCGCAAAGAGTTGGACACCACTGAAGCAACTTAGCACATACAAGCGGCTACACTTTTTCTTGCTTGCTTTAACCAGGTTACCCTCTGCTCCCCCTACTGTTGGCTCAGGGCCTTTGCACTTCCTGCTCTTTTTCCCTTCTTACCTTCCTCATCTTGTTCAGGTGTCTCCCTTCTCATCTTCTGCAGGTGTCTGCAGCAAGACCTTCCTTTGATCACCCCACTAAAGCGGCACAACCCCACCCAGGCAGAATCATTTACCCTGCTTTATTTGTTTGCCATTTGTTTCCCTACATTAGAATATAAAGTCCAAGAGATTAAAAACTGGGATTTGCTTGATTCAGCACCACATCCCCAGTGCCTGGAACAGAACTGGCATGTAATAGACATGGGATAACTAAGTGTTTCTCACTTGTTTATACCACCAATGTTTATTAAAGGTCTGCTACTATGTTCAAGACAACATGTCTAAAAAAATAATCTCTGCTGTCTGGGAGCTTACAGACCTGTGAGGGAGACATAAGTAAATAGATGACTGTATATACTTTAGGTAGCAATAAATGCCATGAAAAAAAATTAAAATGTGAAATGAGATAGAGGGACTGGTTGGTGAAATAAGTTCTGGGATACTACAGTACATAGTATGTATAGGAGAATATACATATGTATATGTGAAGAGCCAACTCATTGGAAAAGACCCTGATGCTGGGAAAGGTTGAGGGAAGGAGGAGAAGGGGGCAACAAAGGATGAGACAGTTGGATGACATGACCGGCTCCATGGACATGAGTTTGAGCAAACTCTGGAGATAGTGAAGGACAGGGAAGACAGGCGTGCTGCGGTCCGTGTGGTCACAAAGAGTGGGACATGACTGACTGACTGGACACCTCTGCTGTATACAGACTGGCTGGGAGCCTCTCCAGGAGAGTGGCATTTGAGCTGAATAATAAGAGAGACAGCCGTGGGAAGTTCTGAGGGAAGGGCATTCCAGGCAGAGGGCAGAGCAAGGGAAAGGAGTCTGGGTTAGGAATGAGATTGGTATGTTTCACAGTGGAAGCTTGTCTGCTGTATCATCTTCATGTATCTTGTGATCGCCAGAGTACTCTTGAAGAGACAGGACAGGCTCACATGTGAGCAATACTATATGTGCCCAGACATCTTCGTTCTCCGTCACTTCACACATTCGTCTGCCAGAGACTGGCCCACTGCACGAAGTCATTGGGATTTCCTTGCAGAAGTCTCAGTTGTGCATGAGAGGAATAATAATGAATGAAATGGGTGATGCCAGACTGAAGGAATAATTTTCTGGTTAATTTTGTAATGGTCTGTTTCCTGCCTACTGGTTGGTGTCATGAAATTCAAGAGGAAATAAAATAGGGAACTTTAATGCCGGGACTTAATGGGCTGGGTGTTTACAGAGGAGGGGAGGGCCATAACTCTTTAGGCTCTTCAGTAGATTAAATATGCTTAATTATCAGAGGGTTAGGGAAGTTCAGATGGTAGAGAATCTGCCTGCAGTGCAGGAGACCTGGGTTCAATCCCTGGGTTGGGAAGATCCCCTGGAGAAGGGAATGACCACCCATTTCAGTATTCATGCCTGGAGAATTCCATGGATAGAGGAGCCTGATGGGCTACAGTCCATGGGGTTGCAAAGAGTCAGACACGATTGAGCGACTAACACTTTCGCTTTTCAAGGGTAGATTTGGGAAGCCACTAGCTCTGCAGCTCGTCTCAATCCAGTTTCTAGTGATGGATGCATTGATGGTGATTGTTCCTTTCCAAGTGATTGTGTACTTTCCTGTATAAGAGATGGAGCTCTGTCCTTTCATTCTGAAATGTACGGTGTTGGCTACATCCTTGTACCTCTTTTCTCATATGATTTGTATCTCTTCCCCACCTATTGCCTTTTCTTCCAACCAGCTTCCCACCCCCAATGCACACAGTAAATATTCTGCACACCAAAGAGTTAAGAAAAGAATGAAGAAGATTAAGAGAAATGTAAAGTTAAAAGGGGAGGAAGAACTGGGGTGAAATGAAGTGAGTGCCTCTGAGGACTGAATAAATGTAATATATGTGAAAACGATCTGTAAGCTGTAAAGCACCATTCAAGTGTCAGAATCAGGATTTTCTACTGCCTATCAAGATTGACAGGTCTACTCAATAAATACTGAATGAATAAATGAATGGCAGGAACATGAAAATGAATGCTGTGAGGAAAGAGGGAAAGAGACAGAATCAGAAATTGTCCCAAACAAATGTTTAGCTCGTTCATCATCTTCCCGATATACGTGAATCTTATCTGTACACAGGCTTTAAAAATCATTGACTTTTTTGTATACAGGGAGAGAAAAGAATGAGATTTGGAGAGATTAAATATCACTAAGCTTAAGTGAACCAGGAGATAAAATGATCTCAATAAATAACTGGTAAAAGATATGCCAATAACTAATTTTAAAAAAGAGAGTGAAAATGTCCTGTGAGGAACACTGCCGAAATATTAGGTTGAGACAGTAGAGAAAATCACAATATCGTGATTATATGTTTTATACCTGAGAACCAGAGAAACAAAAAACAATTTGGAAACTTTTTAATTTTCATTTTTTTTTATCCTTATAGATAGTTTGGAAGCTTTTCTAGGAAATAAGTAATAATATGATAGCATTTATATAGTACTTACTATGTGCCAGCCCTGTTGATAGAACTGTATGTGTATTAGTACATTTAATCCTCACAATAACTCTATGGAGTTGGTACTATTACCGCCTGACTTTTAAAAGATCATGAGTGCAAATAAGTGGTGGAACTGGGATTTGAACCCAGACAGTCTAACTTTAGAATCTGTGCTTTTAAACAATGCATGTGTATATAACTGTATATATATATAAACACATCTATGAATGCTTTATATGTAGGAAAGAAATAGGTTCTATGATTCTCCCACTTTACAGATGATGAACCCAAGGCAAAGAGAGGTTAGGTAATGTGACCAAGATAATGCAGCCATTTAACCCTGCTCAGAACAAGAATGGTGTTCTTTTTTTTTTTTTAATGATTTTATTTATTTATTTGTGGCTACGCTGGGTCTTCGTCACTGTACGTAGGTTTTCTCTAGTTGTGGCGAGCAGGGGGCTACTCTCTAGTTTTGGTGCACAGGCTTCTCATTGCGGTGTCTTCTCTTGTTTCAGAGCATGGGCTCTAGGGTGCGCGGGCTTCAGTAGTTGCAGCTTCCAGGCTCTAGGACGTAATCGTTAAGGTGCACCGACTTTATTGCTTTGCAGCATGTCGTATCTTTTGGGGCCAGGGTTCAAGCCTATGTTGGCAGGCAGAATTCTTACCATTAAGCCACCGTGGAAGCCCAGGAATGGTATTCTAATGTCCATGGGCTTCTGATCTACAGCAGAGGTCCCCAACCCTGGGAGTTGTGGACAAGTACAGGTCTGTGGTCTGTTAGGAACCAGATCACACAGCAGGAGGTGAGTGGCTGGCAAACAGGCAAAGCTTCATCTGCATTTAAGCTCTCCCCATCACTTGTATTACCCACCTGAGCTTCACCTCCTGTCAGGTCAGTGGTGGCATTAGATTTTTGTAGGGGTGCAAGCCCTCTTGTGAACTGTGCATGAGAGGGATCTAGGTTGCTCACTCCTTATGAGAATCTAATGCCTGAGGATATGAGATGGAGCTAAGGTGGTGATGCTGGCACTGGGGAACAGCTGCCACTGAGTCCCTTCACCCCTGGAGTCAACCGTTCAGTAACAGGGAAACATCCAGGCTCCCACTGATTCTGCATTATGATGAGTTGTATAATTGTTGCCTTATATATCACAATGTAATACTAATAGAAATGAAGGGCACAATAAATGTAATGGGCTTGAATCATCCTGAAACCATCCCCCTCCCCATCCATGGAAACATTATCTCCCACAAAACTGGCGCCTGGTTCCAAAAAGGTTGGGGACCACTGATTTACAGGATCGGTAACCAGAAACTCAAAGTAGTTGCTGAGAAAGAACTAGGAATTAGGAAGGAGTTCAACCCCTGGCTCTCATTTCTCCTATCAATGGCTCTCATTTCTACTTCTATCAAGTAGGAATCTGCAGGGACACCCTGAGCCCACAGACAGAATGGACACACTCTTGTCCTACTCGTCACCCCACTGAGTCCTACACATGATAAGTATGATTTTATTTCTGGCTCTATGAAATATCGTTATGGTTTTCAAAGAGCCAGATTTATAGTATGTTTAGTCAATCTTACTCTGATCTCATTTACTCTGGACAAGGATAAAGTGAGTCCATGGAAACTGTTGAGATCTAAGTTCTAGTATTCAAAAGCAAGTAGTATCCATGGCTCTTCTGGGGCTTGTAAAGTTGAACAAACATATTCTACTTGTGGTTAGATGTTAAACTGAGCACAAAAATAACTGGACCTCACACACATGGGTGATGCTGGAATTACCATCACTGATGTTTCATATGAATCTGTAAGGCTTTGGTTTCAAATTGTGACATGAAACTTAGAGGTTAATTATAAATGAGCTGTCACATCCTGTTCTAGTGCTTCACTGTCTTGAGGGCTTTCCTATCATCATGATGATCACAATTTCAGAAGGTGTTATTCAACAGCGTCACACACGAAGAAAAGAAGCTGGGAAAGGTTAGGTGACTGACGTTGCTCTCGGGTATGCAAATGGTGCCGTTCAGAAAGCTGGGATGCAGTGCTGGGATGCAAATGTATGCTTCCTGACTCCACATACAGTGCTCTTCAAACCCCTTAGCAGCCTTATCAAATCTACTCCATGTAATACCCCCAGTGAAGGCTGGCATTCAAAATAATCACCTTGAGGACTCTAGGCTTCTTTGAGAGATGTCTGAATCACCCACCATTTTTAGCATAACTGTTTAGGAATTTTCTTCAGGACTAGTTTACACAAGAAGCTTATTTCACTAATTTACACTGATGCCAAATTTGGGGGTTGATTACTTCTTACAAGGCTGTGATACAGAGCACAACACTGCAGGACACACCTACGTGCCTGAGAATAATTAGGACAAAGCCTGTTTTCATGAGTGCGAAACTAAGGCAATGAGTATCAACTATTCACCTTTTGACATTGGGTTTTAAAGATCTTATCCCTGCAATTCACTTGTCTGCTGAATAGCACTGAGTTTAGGTTACTCAGAAAGAAGAAAGGCTGACTCAACTTCCAAGACTTTAATATGTGGTTCCAGAAGTCTGCATGTTTCCCTGTGAGGCTTGGACAAGAAGACAAGCAAGACCATAATGGGCAACTACTTGTGTAATTGTAAGATCATTTCTTTGATATAACTAAGAGAGAAAAACACCTTTCCCCAGCTTGCTTTCCAGAAATATGTGTAATATTTCACAGTAGGGACATGGCTTCAAACTATGCTAAGCTTTGTTTAATTAATTTGTTTATGCATTGGCTGTGCTGGGTCTTCGTTGCTGCACATGGGCTTTCTCTAGTTGCAGAGAGTGGGGGCTACGCTTCCTTGTGGTGCTCGGGCTTGTTATCAGAAAGACAGTGGCAGCCACATCCTCCAGTGCCAGCATCACCACCTCAGCAGTGTGGCTTCTCTCATTGCAGAGCACAGGCTTTAGACACGAGGGCTTCAGTAGTTCTGGCTCAAAGGCTGTAGAGCGTGGGCATGAGCTTAGTTGCTTCACGGCACGTGGAATCGTCCTGGACCAGGGATCAAACCCATGTCCCTTGCACTAGCAAGCGGCTTCTTATCTACTGCACCACCAGGGAAGTCCTTATGCTAAACTTTAAATTTATATTACTTAATATGATTTGTATTTAGAAAATCGGTCTCTTTTCCTAAAGTAAAGTATAGATGAGAAAATTATACACTTTGGAGTTGGATGAACTTGTATTCTTCTTCTGGCCTTGTTACTTAAAATCCAAGATATGGAGTGAAGTTATTTAAATATTCTGAACTTTAGACGTTTATCTTACAATGGAGCAAAAATACCTACTTCATCAGACTCTTGTGAAATTAAATGAGATGAGGGAAAGCATTTCACTGTACACTCTCCAGCACATAATGGACATGTCATAAACATAAGTTTTTTTCTGCCTCCACCCTCCCAACCCCCTGTTTCCATTGACTTCTATAACCCAGTTTCTTGTCAAGTGTGCTTTCTTTGCTCTCTTTCTAGTTTCTTTTCTCTTTTCTTGGATGACATCTCTTGGGTACTATCTATAATGGACTAGGGTCAATGACATTTCATCTGCAGTGCCTTGTTCTTTCCAATAGTCAGTCATTTCTCACAAAATTTACTATTTGGTTGGAAGATGTAGTCAAAATCTAGACAGCTTGGAACTCTCCATTTCAGAGATTATTTCTCATCCCAGTATTTGCGTCTCAAGTGACAATTATCAACATAGCTTATTTTTGCTGTTGTTGTTTAGTCGCTAAGTAATGTCCAGCTCTTTTGTGACCCCATGGACTGCAGCCCACCAGGCTCCTCTGTGGGATTTCCCAGGCAAGTATACTGGAATGGGTAGCCATTCCTTCTCCAGGAATGAATTCATTCCCAGGAATTCAACCAGTGTCTCCTTCATTGCAGGCAGATTCTTTACCGCTGAGCTACCAAGGAAGCCCAGCTTAATTTTATCTCTAACTGGAAGTCCAGCCATTGGCAACACCTGGGAGATAAAGTCTAGGTAGAATTAGGCAGAAGTGATATAAGTAGGGGCCTTAAAAAAAATTTCAGATGTCACTAGAATTCTATGAAGGTAATTTCCTCCAGGAATTGAGGAAGATCCAAGACTAAAGAGGGTAGAGCAGTAAGAATGCCATCTCAGAGGGCAACTGTGGTGTTTCCCCACAGTTTCCAGGTTGGGATGAGGCAAGAGAAAGACACTCATGCAGACTGCATCACTGTAGCAGATATTACCAGAAGAAATATCAACAGTGCAAGGGATGTTTAGCTCCTCTTTATGTTGTATTCAACTTCCCTTCAAGTATTTATGAAGTAACAGTATGTGTTCAGTTACTCAGTCCTGTCTGACTCTTTGCAACCCAGGCTTCTCTGTCCATGGGCTCTCCCAGGCAAGAATACTGGAGTGGAATGCCATTTCCTCCTCCAGAGGATCTTCCTAACATAGCGATTGACCCGTATCTCTTCCGTCTCCTGCATTGGCAAGTGGATTCTTTACCATTAACGCCACTTGAGAAGCCCTATGAAGTAACTGCCATGTGCCTAAGCTTCCTGGAAGTCATGGATGACCCATAATCTATGAGGAAGTATGAAATATCAAAACAAGTGGCCAGTACTGCCCGGAGCCATCGGGAGTTCCATATGTCACATGTCACATCATAGGGAGGGACGTTAACTTCCTTATTGGTCAGTTTTCTCTGAAGAAACAGAACCAATAGGATAGAAATAGTTGTATATAGTTATAGCTATATCTATTAAATGATAGATACAAAAGAGAGAGGTTGATTAATTTTAAGGAATTGGCTTGCATAATTATGGGGGTTGGTAAGTCTGATGTCTGTAGGACAAACCAGCTGGCTGCAAATTCAGGCAAGAGTTGAAGTTGAGGTCTTAAGTAAAATCTGTAGGGCAGGCAGGGAGGCTGGCAGGCAGGAGTTCTATGCTACATTGACATGGAATTCCTTCTTCTCTGGGATATCTCAGGTTTTTTTGGTTCTTATGGGCTTTAGCTGACTGCATGAGGCCCATCTGCATCATCAAGTATAATCTACTTAAAGCTAACTAATTGTAAGTATTGATATTAATCATGTCTCCAAGAATATCTTTGCAACATCTAGACTAGCAACCAGCTGGGCACCATAGTCTAGCTAAGTTGACACATAAAATTAACCATCATAACTTCCAAACAGCATTTTATTGGAAGTGAAACTTAACTTCTTCTGAGAAAAGATGCCTGTTCATTAGCAAGAAGCCATCGTTTCACAAGCTATAAAGAACTGATACTCCACTCATGTTTAGTGTAAGAGCCTGTGTGGTTACAAGTTTAGTCTTCTTAGTCCCCCTGTACTTATGATCAAGTTTTAGACAGCCTTGTGGAGTCCATGATGTTTTTAACAGAGGAGCTATAGTAGTTGCACTCTCAGCTTCCACTGCAGGGGTTGGAAGAGACCCTCTGCTGTATATAAACTAGGTGTTTAGGTTACACTGGCATCAGGGACATAAGAGAAGACATAGAGACTATCCACTCATTAATGAAGATATTCTTTATTTATTAATCTACTATGTATCATTTATGAATGATTCTGTTAAAAAGACATGAAACAATCATAGAAGAAGAAAGCATTTTGTAACTAAACTGACAATGCCCGCATTCCCTCCAAAACTCACCTTTCCCTCCCCCTACAGCTATCTTCCTCAGTGGCACAGCAGGTAAAGAATCTGCCTGCAATGCAGAAGACACAGAAGACTCGGATTCAATCCCTGGGTCAAGAAGATCCCCTGGAGGAGGAAATGGCAACCCACTCCAGCACTCTTGCTTGAAAAATCCCATGAACAAAGGAGCTTGACAGGCTACAGCCAGTGGGATCACTAAAGAGTCACACGTGACTGGGCACTCACATGGCAAGGAACCCATGGAACTTTCTATGTCTTCCATCTCTAGGCTCTATACGGACAGCATGTCAAAGGATTGATCTTTTCTACTCATAAAGGAGACAATCAAATGTTCTGCTTTCCAAGGAGAGAAAAACGATGGTTCCCAGAATATAGACACTAGAAAACTTAACATTCCTCCCGTTAACAACTCCAGAATGGATGATTAAGTAAACCGGTTTTGAGCTTTTGAGAGAGAGAGAGAGAACTGCCTTCTGGAGACAGTATCAGCGTGCCCTGAGTAAGTCAGGTCAAACAAAACATTTGCCTTTCCTGGATGGCATTGTTAATCTCATGAAGTTTGGTGATACTGTAAACACAGTATATTATAATTTTGCAAGGATTTCACAGCTCATTCATGATATGTTTTTGGACAATTTAGAGAAGTGTAAGCTGGATAATAGTCCCAATTAGATGGACACATTGTTGATAAGACAGGTCTATTTAAAAATTGTCGATGAATGGAACCATGTCAAACTGAAGAAAAAAGCTAGAAATAAGATTCTGTTTTAGCTCTTAACTACTGAATTTTTATTTTATCAACAATGAAATTAATCAAAATTAAATAAACCAAAATAAAAATTAAATGCATGTGTAGAATCATGCTAGCAAAATTTATAGATGACCCAGATCTTAGTGGGCTAGCCAATCCAACAGATAGGGAAAGGACATTCAAAATCATCCATATGGGCTTCAGTAGCAAAAAAGAAACAAACGAGAGGATATAATAAGGATAAATGTAAAGTCACAGAGCTGATTAAAATGCAGCTTAGCAGAAGTTCATGTGAAAAATTATCTGGGACTCGGCATCAACTGCAAGTTCAAGAAGCCAGTAAGATGGTATGCCTGTAACACACACATGCACATGCACCCGAATACAATAGCTTTTAAAGGTTGGAAAGGACCTTAGAAATTATTCAAGTCAGACCTCTCATGTTGCAGAGAAAAGCTGAGCATGCAATAATAAAAACACAGTAACTGACAGTAAAACTACATCTGGTATTTACGTAGGTTTTATTATAGACATCTTTTTCCTTAGAGTTACTTCACTGTGGTCTTGATTTGTGTGTCTCTGATGTTTAATGATTCTGAGTATCTTTTCTTATACTTCTTGGCCATCTGCATGTCATCTTTGGAGAAAAATCTATTCAATTCCTTTGCACACTTTTTAGATGGGTTATTTGTGGGTTTTATTGCTCTTGAAGTAAATAAGTTCTCATATATTTTGGATATTAACCTCCTATCAGATATATGATTTACCAATATTTTCTTCCTTTGTGTTGGTTGTCTTTTAATTTTGATGACTTTTTCCTTTGCTGTGCAGAAGTTTTTATTTTGATGTACTCCTGTTTGTCTAATTTTGCTTTTATTGCCTAAATGTTCACTGACAGATTAAGAAATATATAATGGAATATTATTCAGGTTTAAAAAAGAGGGAAATCATGCCATTTTGGGGGAAACATGGATGAGCCTGGAGAACACTAGACTAAGTGAAATAAGCCAGACACAGAAGGACAAATACTACATAATGTTACCTAAATAAGGAATCTAAAATAGTCAAACCCACAGAAGCAGAGAGCAGAATGTATTTCCCAGGGGCTGGGAGGAGGGACGAACAGGGAGGTATTAGTCAAATGGTACAATGTTTAGGTTGTTAAATGATGAGATGATGTCCTGAAGATCTACATCACAACATAGTACCTATAGTTCACAACACTGTATTGTGTACTTAAAATTTTGCTAAAAGGGTAAGTCTTATGTTAAGTGTTCTTATCACAAATGAGAATAGCAATAAGTAAAGAAGAAGTGTTATTTTAATAGGCAAGAGTATATTTTCACAGAGTATAAACAAGGTTGTGAGAAATCTAAAAACAACATAGCAGATATAAAATGACAAGAGTTTTTTTTTTTAATAATTATTTTAGCCTAGAATACAGTAGAATAGCATAGAAGGAAGTATTATTAGAGGCAGCATGGCAGCTGTAGTCTTTCCAAAACTAAAGGGCAAAACTGGAAGCTACAGATATATGTTATTAAAAGAAAAAGTTCAAGTTTAGCTTAAGAAAAACCTTTGAACAACTAGTGCCACCCACTGATCAGAAAAACCACTTCAACAAAAGCTGGTTCCCATTCCTCCTGTAGATCTAAGCTATGGACCACTAAAGATGGGGAACAGAGAAGGGATGCATGATGCAAGAAGCTGTACTAAGTGATCTCTACTTTCTTTCTAAGATTCTACAATTTCAGAGCACAACAGGTGCTGTTTCTTTCCAACATTTGTCTCCCATTTTCAGGATCTACACTTTCTATTCAGTTTTACTTTACACCTAAAACTTTTCTAGTGCTCACTTCAGATGCACATATGCTAAACAAACACTGGAGCAACAGGAGAAGATTAGCATAGCTCCTTCGCAAACATGCGAAGGACATGCAAATTTATGAGGTATCCCATGTTTGCGGGAGATTAGCAGATATAAATTACTATATATCAAATAGATAAACAACAAGGTCCTACTGTATAACACAGGGATCTATATTCAATATCTTGTAATAAACCATAATGGAAAAGAACATGAAAAAGATTATGTGTGTGTGTATATATATATATATATATATATATATATCTGATTCACCTTGCTGTACACCAGAAACAAGCATAAAATTATAAATCAACTACACTTCAATTAAAATAATATATTCCTTTACCCAGCAATTTCACTTCTAGAAACCCAACATGAAGAAATATTGGCCCATGTGCAAAAGATATACATACAATGATAACTGTTTGTAAAAGCAAAACCATAAGGGGTTGAGGAATTCATACATGTATATCGAGTAGAGAATAGGTAAATTATGAAATAACAGAAAAAAGAAATAAAATCTATTATTAATATTTTTTCAAATGGAACAGTCAAAATTTCATCACCTTCTGATTATTTACCCTTGGGTGCCCCCAAAATGATCTACCACCCTGCATTCATAATCATTTACAAATATCTCATCCATTTGCTGTTGTTCAGTCACTAAGTCACATCCAACTCTTTGTGGCCCCATGGACTGTAGCATGCCAGGCTTCCCAGGCTTCATAATTGCTTACAAATTTCTCATCCATAGAGATACTAAAAATACAAAGAAATAACTTTCATTTATCTCAGGAATAGTCCCAATGAGTGACACTATCACAACTGGAATTTTAACTTAATCCTACCCTATTTAATATAAAACCAGGTGTCAGTATACCCCAAGGACAGTGGATAGTTCTTCCATGGCCAGGAATTTTACACATATTTGGAGTGTCTGATCCCTTTAGCTGAAACAATCTTCATCACCCTTTACCATCAGGCATGAGTGCCTATCACAAATAAGGCACTGTGTATTGAGTTCCAGGTCTGCAGTTCTGTCTAAGGCAGGCAGATTTCCTGTCCCCAGCAAAGAACGCAGACAGAACACAAGCTAATTTTACAATAAATAGACAACTCTATGTTTATCACATTCATAGCATGTGCTCAACAAATACTGGTCAAATGAATGAATGAACTCAACTGATTAAAAAAATAACCTGGACTTAATTAAAAATTTCCTTTATACCACCTAAAAAGAGTTTATTAAATAGTAAGAATATTATAAAATAATGGATGAATATTCAACTTCCTTAAAATTGAACATCTTTTAAAGACATTGGAAAAGCCACTTATTTGATAAGCTTCAAATAAGCTGTATTTTTTATTCAGTATTATTCCTGTGTTATACACAACTTCAACCTACCAAACAATTATCCCTGAATGCTTTGTCAGAGCACTTTAGGAAAGCTAAATATATACTAGCATGTGTTAGGTATTTAAATATTCTGATCAAACCTTCAGATATTCAATCCAGAGAATTAGTGAGCAACTCTTTTTTTTGGGGGGGTGTGGGTTCCTGTTAGCATGATAAGGCAATAGCAACGCATCCTGTACAGAAACATCAAAAGGCATATGTTTTCTTCCCCCAGCTATTTCCAGCTACTCAGGTGAATCTAAGAGTTGGATTTACCCAGGGAGGAAGTTGAAGGTATAGCCAAGGGAGGGATTAAAATGATGAAATAAATCCAACCTGTTCAAAGAGGGAAATGAGGCCATGAGTAGGGCCTGCTGAAAATAGCACTTAACAGACATGGGATTACTCTTCAATATTCTTTTCTCCTCAAAGGAGGAGTTCAGGGAGCCAACAGAGCATATAATGGGGTTTCCAACCAAGAGGGAATAAAGGGAAGATCGTTTCCCACCTTTTGCCTTTACAGTCTCCCAGCATCTCTTTAGCCTCCTTTTCTAACATCACGTGTCTGAAGCCCACAGCTCTGAGTCCACCATGAGAGCAGAGCCTTTCCAGCTTCTCCTGCATTAATCAATATTCCTTCCACTGAAGTTCTCTTTTGACCTTCAAAAGTATTAATAACCTTTGTTGGTGACTTGCACTCTTGCCTGTGTGAAAGAGGTTGGACTGCCAGATTTGATCATTATGTTGTTTCTCTTTATTTCTGTCTGGCTGAAAACTAATGTCCTATTTCCAAAGTTAGAATGAAAAGTAGATGCTTATTCCTATGATCAAAATAGGATCTTCACAGGGAATCTCAGTGCAACAGATTTGTGTACATAAAAAACCAGGGACTTCCCTGGGGATCGAGCGGTTGAGAATCTGCCTTCCAATGTGGAGGACATGGGTTCAACCCCTGGTCAGGGAACTAGGATCCCACATGTCTCCGGGCAGCCACATCACAACAAGAGAGGCCTGCTCACTGCAGCTGGAGAGGCCTGAGTACTGCAATGAAAGACCCACCACGGACAAATGAGTAAACTAATTAATTAATTAATTAAATATCAATACATAATATTTTATAAAAAGAAACATAAAGCAGTGCTGGTTTGATTCCCAGCTTACCCTTGACCCCATTACAGTGAATGGGGCAGATCTCACCACTCCTGACCTTGGCACATGCTGGTGGCCAAGAGGAAGGTAGGCAACAATGGCAGTTCAGCTGTCCCAAAGGTGTCCCAATGTTTCACATCAGTCTCTTTGGCCAAAACTTAGCCCTGTGGCCACACCCAGGGCCTGGGCAGGTGGGAGCAATCGACCCAGAGGACTATCAGGCAACGGACAGTAGGCAAGCAACAGGGTCAGCAACACACCTATCCAGTCAGTGGAACATTTTCATCCACTTAGTCCCAAGATGTGTTAGAGTCACTGAAAGATCCTTATATTCGTATCTTGTTGTTATGCCCAAATAAAAGATGATCCTGTGAGCTGTCACACATTGCCAGTTTTGTGTTTACAAATCTGACTCTCCTCCTCCTTACCAGCCCTGTGCTTAGTCACTCAGTCATGTCTGACTCTTTGCAAGCCCGTGGACCATAGCCCGCCAGGTTCGTCTGTCCATGGGATTCTCCAGTCAAGAATACTGGAGTGGGTTGCCATGCCCTCTTCCAGGAGATCTTCCCAACCCAGGGATCAAACCCAGGTCTCCCGCGTTGCAGGCGGATTGTTTACTATCTGAGCCACCAGACTCTACTTCACCTTAAACCTCAGGATTCCACAAAATAAAGGTTGTTTCATTTCATTTTTGAATCCGAAATATATGAGCTCACCCAACTAAAAGTTTGTTCAATAAGTAAGTGAGTGAATGAGACAGTGAATGAACTACTAAACTGGATAGGTGAATCTGAGGGAAAAAGTGATTATATATGTTCCAAGTATCTGATTTGGCTTGTTTTAATTTTTAGATCACAATGAATGTATTTAGCTTCTAATTATATCCTGCCTCATTTTTTTATCCACTGGGGAGAGAAAATTTTTAAATTTCAGTATTTCGAATCAGTTCAGTTCAGTCGCTTAGTCATGTCTGACTCTTTGTGACCCCATGAATCGCAGCACACCATGCCTCCCTGTCCATCACCAACTCCCAGAGTTTACCCAGACTCATGTCCATTGAGTCGGTGATGCCATCCAATCATCTCATCCTCTGTCATCCCCTTCTCCTCCTGCCTCCAATCCCTCCCAGCATCGGGGTCTTTTCAAATGAGTCAGCTCTTCGCATCAGGTGTCCAAAGTATTGGAATTTCAGCTTCAACATCAGTCCTTCCAATGAACACCCAGGACTGATCTCCTTTAGGATGGACTGGTTGGACCTCCTTGCAGTCTAAGGGACTCTCAAGAGTCTTCTCCAGCACCACAGTTCAAAAGCATCAATTCTTCGGCACTCAGCTTTCTTTATAGAAATATTTAGAATAGATGGATTTAAAATCAGATGCCTTAGTAAAATGTGATTCTTTTCTCAAAAGGGCCCAGTGGACATAAATATGAGGGTGGTTTATATCTTCTTCATCTTTAAAAATATTTACTGTGCATTCACAGGCAGAGGGTGGGAGAAATGCTTCCAAGAAAATTAAAAAGTTATCTTCTATCTCAAAACATGTATCAGGACACTATAATCAGATTCTATACATTTCCCTCTTTCTTGGATATGTACAATATATCAATAAATTGGTTAATTAATGATACATAACTAATAACTGAGAATTTTGTATTTTTATCATCTTACATGTAAAATTGTTTAGATACAATGTATCACCATTTCAGAGAGAAGTCATGGGCAGGTCAACTGTCTTTTTAATGAGATTATAATCTTGTCACTTCCTTCCATTAAGAAGAATTAACAACAACTAGAGGTATTGAGAGGCTTCCCTGGAGGATCAGACGTAAAGAATCTGCCTGCAATGAGGGAGACCTGGGTTGATCCCTGGGTCTGGAAGATCCCCTGGAGGAGGGCATGGCAACCCACTCCAGTATTCTTGCCTGGAGAATCCCCATAGACAGAGGAGCCTGGCGGGCTAACAGTCCATGAATCGCAAAGAGTCGGACACGACTGAGCGACTAAGCACAGCACACAGCACAGAGGTATTGACAGTCTTTAGTCCTTGGACACCTGGTGTGAGATGATACTACAGAAAGCAGAAATACACTTCACTTTCTACCGTGCTGAGTGCTTATATGGTTACAATGATGAGTAAATATTGGGGGTAAAGTTGCATCTTGTGTTTAAACAGTAGACAGGAGATAGAGAAGACTGTTGGTTTTGCATGCACAACATTGCTTTTGAAACTCTAGATTCATGTGTGATGGAGGAACAGTAACACCTAGTGGTAAAATGTATCAGCTGCACCCACCAGGGAGCTGACTGGAAGTCTTCCAGGAAGTAGTCAATTATTTCAGCCAGATTTTTTAAAAACACATCTCAGGCGTCTTAAATGATGGCATCTTTAATTCCCGTGATGGTGTTTGTCATGTATGTCACTTACAGATTTGAGTCAATTTAATGTATTTGAATATTTTCCCAAAAAAGGCATAGATGATCAACATATTTAGAATTTAGAAACAAGAATTTAGAAAAAGAGCCAATACTTTCTAAACTTTTCACAGATGCCCAAAGCATGTATGGTAAAATATTCAGGTTAAAATAGCATATTTTTCAGCTGATCTAAGAGTTTATTTAAGGCGGGAGAAGAAGAGGATGACAGAGGATGAGACAGTTTGGATGCCATCACTGACTCAATGGACATGCGTTTGAGTAAGCTCTGGGAGTTGGTGATGGACAGGGAAGCCTGGCATGCTGCAGTCCATGGGGTCGTAAAGAGTCGGACATGACTGAGCGACTGAACTGAACTTTACTGAGAGTTTATTTAATTATTACTTATCTCAGTCTACTAACACATTTGAGCAAAAGAGTGCTGCTTTCTTAAGCAAGAAGTTGTATTTCACTGAGATTATTTCAAGAACTTGGAGGTACCTGTAAATAGCTACTCTGAAATTCTCTTTTCTTCAAGCAATAGATGTCATAAATATAATACAGTATTCCATGCACTTTGGACACACAATAAATGAATAACTGAGCATTTAAAAATATATATAATGGAAACTAGTTTTAATTATATAGCTTATAGTTTAGTTGATGATGATAGTGGCAAGGAGAAATAATTGGAAATATTATAAATAAGCATTTGTGCATATTTCAATTACTAACATTTTATCCCCTTGGTGGGAGCGTAATCATGAATTTTGTCATCTGCCCTTGAGACCCTGACACAGAAAAGAAAGAACTGTGAAATTCAAATTAACCTAATTTGTTTTTATTCCCCAAGCTCCTTTTTCTCATAGCAGATATCACACATATGTGCACACACACACATACACACACACCAGCCAAGCCAATCATCATATTCCACCCCGTGGCCTTTGGGATTATGCCAGGACTGTCCAATCAAATGCAGCTTCCGGAAGTGAGGTCGTGAACCGGAACTGGTGGAGAAGTCCATTCCTTCTCCTTTAATGGGCAGCTGTAAGGGGTGATGCTCCAGAGATAAGAAACTTAGCACAACAGAGAATGAAATGAAATAGGAGACAGGAGAGGAGAAAGGGCCTTTAGGACATGAGTCTCTTGTTCTGGTTGCTGATGTCCTTGGCTCCTGTTTCCTGTTCCTGTTTCGCTTTCTCAGTTTCTCTTCCCGTAAATCTCTTTGAGACAAAATCTACTTTGAGATATGTTTCTGCAACCTACGAAGAATTGACTCATACTGCATATTTTGAAAAAGCATAACTGTGGAAAACAGTATAGTGGTTCCTTTCAAAACTAAAAACAGAGCCCCCATAAAATCCAGCAATCCCACTCCTGGGCATATATCCAGAAAAGATGCAAACTCTAATTCAAAAAGATACATGTGCCCCAATGTTCACTGCAGCACTATTTACAATAGACAGGACATGGAAGCAACCTAAATATCCATCAACAGAGAAATGGATAAAGAAGATGTGGTACATATATGCAATGGAATATTACTCAGTCATAAAAAAGAACCAAAGCCATTTGCTGCAACATGGATGGAGATTATCATACTAAGTGAGGTAAGTCAGACAGAGAAAGACAAATATATGATAGCACTTCTTGTGAAATCTAACTTTTTTAAAATGACACAAGTGATCTTATTTACAAAACAGACTCACAGATTTTGAAAAGAAACTTACGGTTACCAAAGGGGAAATATGGGTGGGAGGGATAAACTAAGAGTTTGGGATTAACATTCATGCACTACTATATACAAAATAGATAACCAACAAGAACCAACTGCATAGCATGAAGAACTCTACTCAGTAATCTATAATATCCTATATGAGTGAAGAATCTGAAAAAATAAATATATGTATACTTATAACTGAATCACACTGACATCTGAAAATAACACAACATTGTAAATCAACTATATTCCAATGAAATTTTTTAATTAATTTAAAAACAGCTGAATGGATAAAGAAGATGTGATCCATATACACACATACACACACACACACACACACACAGTGGACTGTTAGCCACAAAAAGGAATGAAATATTACCATTTGTAGCAACCTGGGTATGTCTAGAGATCATCTTACTAAGTGAAGTAAGTCAGAAGAGAGTGATAAATGTCCTATGATATCACTTACATGTAGAATCTAAAAGAATCTGATACAAATTAACTTATTTACAAAATAGAAATAGACTCACAGACATAGAAAATAAACTTACGATTACCAAAAGGGGAAGGGCAGGGGGATGGAAAAATTTGGAGTGTGGGATTAACAGATACACACTACTATATATAAAACGGATTTACTATATATACCGGGAACTATATTCACCATCATGTAATAATCCATAATGGAAAAGAAACTGGAAAAGAATATACATACATATATTTGTATAACTCAATCAGTCTGCTGTACCACTGAAACTAGCACAGTGCTGTAAAGAAATATACTTCTATTTGAAAAGCAAAAATGAAAGTCGCTCAGTCCTGTCTGACTCTTTGCGACACCATGGACTGCACTGTCCATGGAATTCTCCAGGCCAGAATACTGGACTGGGCAGCCATTCCCTCCTCCAGGAGAATCTTCAATTTAAAAGATAATAATACAGCAGAAACCAGCACAACATTGTAAAGCAATTATCCTCCAATTAAAGATAAATTTTTTAAAAATTAGAAGATAATAACTAAACAAATCATAAACAACTAATACAAATAAATCATAGTTCTGATCATACTACTACTTTGGTCAGAAAATCTCCATGTTCTCCATTGCTTAAAAAATAATCCCCAAGACCATCTGGATTTGTGATTTGGCTCTAATCCACCTTTTCATCCTCATCTCACTCAATCTAGTGAAACTCAATTATTATTTGTTTTTTCAAAATACGTATTACTCTACTTCATGCATTCTGCCCCAGGAAAATTACTTTCTGCCTCCAGTCACCCAGTTTCCACCTTCTGAAACTATACATTTTTCAAGGTCAAGCACAAATGATTGATATTCCATAAGTCTTTCCTCAGTACTCAATGAAGCAGTTAAATTTAGATTAAGATACCTTATAAATGAAAAATCTAAAATCACAACAGCTTAAAAAAGCAAGAAATTCTTTAATTTCATAAGTTAAATTCTTCCTCATGTAAAAGAAGCCTGGAGGTAGGCATTCCTGGGCTGTTACAGTAACAACATGGACATCAATCTATGCTGCCTAACAAATTAGCCCAAACTTAAAAGCTTTAAACAACACACATTGACTATCTCAAAATTTCCACAGGTCAGGAGTCTGGTTATAGCTTAACTGGGTGGTCTCACAAGACTGAAATCAGATTGCTGGCTTGGCTGCATTCCCTTCTGAAAACAAAAGAAGAATCCCTTAGGTTATTAGCAGAATTTATGGCCTTGTGGCTGTAAAATTCCTGGAATGTTATTTCCTCCAGGCTGGCAACAAAGGCAAAGACTCTCTGCTGGTTGTAGTCTCTGAATTCAGGGAAGGCATACCCCTTCTTTCAAAGGGCTCACCTGATTAGGTCAGGCCTACCCAGGATAGTCTCCCTTTGATAAACTAAAAGTCAACTGATCAGGGGCAAAATCGCATTTAGAATCAAACTTTAGAACTTTTTGCATTTAGAATCATACTTTATCCAGTAGTCATATATGTATGCGAGAGTTGGACTATAAAGAAAGCTGAGCACCAAAGAATTGATGCTTTTGAACTGTGGTGTTGGAGAAGACTCTTGAGAGCCCCTTGGACTGCAAGGAGATCAAACCAGTGAATCCTAAAGAAAAGCAGTCCTGAATATTCATTGGAAGGACTGATGCTGAAGCTGAAACTCCAATACTTTGGCCACCTGATGTGAAGAACTGACTCATTGGAAAAGACCCTGATGCTGGGAAAGATTGAAGGCAGGAGGAGAAGGGGACAACAGAGGATGAGATGGTTGGATGGACATGAGTTTGAGTAACTCCGGGAGTTGGTGATGGACAGGGAGGCCTAGCATGCTGCAGTCCATGGGTTCACAAAGAGTCAGACATGACTGAGCGACTGAACTGAACTGAAGGGACCTTAATTACATCTGCAAAATTCCTTCACAGGTGGCTCAGGCAGTAAAGAATCTGCCTGCAATGCAGGAGGCCAGGGTTTGATCCCTGTGTTGGAAAGATCCCCTGGAGAAGGAAATGGCAACCCATTCAAGTATTCTTGCTTGGAGAATCCCACGGACAGAAGAGCCTGGCAGGCTACATACAGTGCATGGGGTTGCAAAGAGTCAGACATGACTGAGTGACTAACACTTTCCCCTTCACTTGCCATTCAATGTAGTATAAACATGGGTGCAACATCCCATCTACCTTGCCAAATTCTGGATTCCTTCCCAATTTAATGCGAGAATATTATACAAGGGTGTGACTTATTGGCAGTCTACTGTGTGTCCATACAATCAAGGACCCAGGTCCTCTATTTTTTCTGTTCTAACCTACCACTAGTTTCCACCCTCAAATTCCCCTCATGGTCCAAAAAGGCTGCTAGAGTTCTAACCACCTCAGCCGCCTCACCCACTTTAGAGAGGAGGACAGAAATGGAGCAAAAAGGGGAGTTTCCTCCCGCTGGGCCCCAGCAGAGAACAGGGCAGTCAGGCAGAAGTAGAAGAGGAGAAGCCTGGTGGCTCTGCTGCAAAGCCACCTGTTCATTCCAGGGTTTCTGTGGCCCTTAAGATTCACCTTCAGGATACCACCTGAAGCCTAAGTCAGTCAATGATTCTGGGACAGATGCTCCCAAATTACAATTTGAGAAACTCTGATCTTTTAAACAACCTGAGCTTGAGATAATTTTAATACTATAGAGTAAAACAATGCTTACATGGTATGTCTTAGGTTATTGAATATATAAGACCAATGCTTTTTAATTTAACATAGAAATTAGTGAGAAAGGCAAGAATGAAAATCATCAGAGACAAACCGGTGAGGTTGGGTGGGGATGTCTGTGGATAAGGCACAGTCAACAAAGTACAGGCATGGAAGGAAATACATAAGGTACAAACCAATGAGGACATACAGCCTGCAACTGAAGATTAAAAAGGTTTACTCCATGAGAAAAAGAAAGCCCCAAGGAGGAAAAACCAATTTTGGAAAATTGTGAATATAGCCTTGTAAAACCAAATGCAAGAGAGACTCAAAGAATAAATTACAGCCCCCCAAAAAAAAGTTTTCAAAGCACACAGAATTTTTTAATATATTGTTCAGCACCCTTACTCATACACACATATGTTTTTCTACTTTGCAACAGTAATATCACTGTCAGCAGAGATTTTTTTCTAAGCAGATGTTCTTTTTCCTTTACGGGCCAAATTGTAAAATCTACATCCAACATGTTGCCCTGGGCTGGGAGGTAAGTCTGCAACCTGCCCAGCTACCACCCTCCCAACTTTTCTCCCTTGTTCCATCTTTCTCCTGCTTCCCCAGCTGGGGATCCCTTGGCCTTGTACCCCATCTGCCATTCTCTGTCTTCTGTAATCTCAGACATTCCTTCTCTACTGACTTCTCCTCTGGCTGTAAATATATTCCCTGTCTCCTTTCATAAAAAGTACCCTCGAGTGCCCCTGAATCCCCCTCTTTTTCATTTCACAAAGTAGTCCCCCGCCAGCCATACGCAAGCTGTCATCACTGCCACTCCCACTCTCGCCGTCCCTGCACACTGCTCTGCCCCCATTAGTGCGCTGAAAGTGACAAAGATCCCCAGAGGCCTCTGTGTTGCCAAATCTAATGTCTTTTCAATCCTCAGTTCAATTAAGTTCAGTCGCTCATTTATGACCCCATGAATCGCAGCACGCCAGGCCTCCCTGTCCATCATCAACTCCCGGGGTTTACCCAAACTCATGTCCATCGAGTCGGTGATGACATCCAGCCATCTCATCCTCTTTCGTCCCCTTCTCCTCCTGCCCCCAATCCCTCCCAGCATCAGGGTCTTTTCCAATGAGTCAACTCTTTGCATGAGGTGGCCAAAGTATTGGAGTTTCAGCTTCAGCATCAGTCCTTCCAATGAACACCCAGGACTGATCTCGTTTAGGATGGACTGGTTGGATCTCCTTGCAGTCCAAGGGACTCTCAAGGGTCTTCAACACCACAGTTCAAAAGCATCAATTCTTCGGCGCTCAGCTTTCTTCACAGTCCAACTCTCACATCCACGCATGACCACTGGAAAAACCATCATAGCCTTGATTAGACGGACCTTTGTTGGCAAAGTAATGTCTCTGCTTTTTAATATGCTGTCTAGGTTGGTCATAATTTTCCTTCCAAGGAGCAAGCGTCTTTAAATTTCATGGCTGCAATCACATCTGCAGTGATTTTGGAGCCCCCCAAAATGAAGTCAGCCACTGTTTCTACTGTTTCCCCATCTATTTCCCATGAACTGATGGGACCAGATGCCATGATCTTAGTTTTCTGAATGTTGAGCTTTAAGCCAACTTTTTCACTCTCCTCTTTCACTTTCAATCCTCAGCTACCCCCAAACTCTGTGATGTAGTGTCTTTGAAACTTTTTCTTCCTTTGGGTTCTGAAAACACTCATTATAATTCTGTTGCCTCCCTTACACTGCTGTTCGGATTCTTTCACTGGTTACACATTGGTATCACCCAGGGCTCTGCACTCATGCTAGCCTGTACACGTGGTCTAAACTGTGGTCTCCAGACCAGCAACATCCGCATCACCAGGGCCCTTGCTGGAAAGGCAAATTAGGTTGCTAGATAGAATACAGGACACCCAGTCAAAGTGGGCTTTCAGATAAGTAATGCCTAAATTTTATGATTAAAAAAAAATCAGGATAAGTATGTCCCATGCTTCCATGAGTATGTTCCATGCTTGTTAGGACTTACCTGGTGGCTCAGATGGTAAGGAATCTGCCTGCAATGCAGAAGACCCGGGTTTGATCCCTGGGTTAGGAAGATCCCCTAGAGAAGGAAATGGCAACCCATTCCAGTATTCCTGCCTGGAAAATCCCATGGATAGAGGAGCCTGGCGAGCTACAGTCCATGGGGTTGCAAAGAGTTGGACACAACTGAGCGACTTCACTCTCTATGTCCCATGCAGTATTTGGGAGCTACTTATCCTTTTAAAATTTGTTGTTTTATCTGAAATTCAATTGAACTGGGATCTTGTATTTTTAGTTGCTGAGTCTTGCCATCCTAAGTGCAAAATACTGGTCCCTTTTGCAGGGCTCCTGAAATTTTGGAGATGAGACCCACAATCTGTGTTTGAACAAGCCCTCCAGGTGATCCTGATGCTCTCTAAAATTTGAGGAGCCCTGCCGTACAACACACCCTGGAGGAACCTCATCTGCTCCCGTGACAACACTTATCAAAAGTGTGGGATGCTCTCAAATCACTAGCTATTGTCGGCTCTCCTGAATTTGATGTGACCCTGTGACCCACCCCTATATGGGGCTTCTCAGGTGACTCAGTGGTAAAAGAATCCACCAGCCAATGCAGGAGAGGTGGGTTCAATCCCCGGGTTGGGAAAATCCCCTGGAGTAGGAAATGGCTACCCACTCCAGTATTCTTGCCTGGAGAATCCCATGGACAGAGGAGCCTGGTGGACTATAGTCCTTGGGGTCGCAAAAGAGTCGGACATGACTGAGCAACTGAGCACACACGCACCAGCCCTGTACGGAGAACCGGGAGGAATGCAGGAATCAACGTCTCTCATTCTTGACTCTGGAGTGATTTTGCCCCATATAGGTGTGAGAGAGAGACACAGTAAGGTGGCATCTGTTTTTCTGCTAATAGCTGCACAGAGGTATGAAAAAAATATTTAGTCACTGGAAGCAGGTTTCCTGCACCCACTCCCACCTCCTCAGTCTCTACAAGGGAAGATGATGGAGGGTTCCATGTGAGGCTAAGGGTCTGAGAGCAGAGCGGCCGCCATCCTGGGATCTGCCTGTGGTTCCTCTAAGCCACCACGGCGAGGGGGAGGAGAAACGGAAGGGTGGGGACAACAGGAGCTGGGCTCGGCCAGCGTCACGGTCCTCACGAGCCCAGAGGAAAGGTGAGGAAGATAGGACTTGGAGAGATGGTGGGCCTCCAGAGAGTCCCACGGGCATGACAAGGGGATTTAGCCCCAGAGGGCAGTGTGGGTTATGCCAAAGAGGCAGGAGGACTAGGGACACCTGGGCAGGTGCAGTCTGAAGGGAGGCAATTCCCAAGACCAGACGAGCTTGCACTCTGCTCTGGTCAGTGTAAGACAGCCACAGCCAAGGTCCCTCTTCCACCAAACTGCAGCTCTCAGGAGCTTGAGCTGATCAAAGCAGTTTATATGGTAAATCACTGACAGGACCCAGTTGACCTGGAAGGGACTCTTTAAGTATCCTCTATGTGGTAGTATACATTGTGAAATAATTACCATGATCAACATATCCATCACTTCACATACTTACCATTCATGTGTGTGTGGTAAGAACACGAAATCTATTCTCTTAGCACAATTCAAGTATATAACACGGTATTGTTAACTCGAGCCACATGACATACATTAGAGCCCCGAGATTATTCATCTTTCAGCTGAACATCTGTACCGTCTGACCAGCATCTCCCCACCTCCCCGAAGGCCCCCAACCCCCAGCAACCACCATTTTACTCTCTGGCTCTGTAACTGATGGGGTATGTACACACTACACACACACACACACACACACACACACACACACAAACAAGATGGGGTCATATAAAAAGATGAAAGTCCTGCTATTTGTAACAACATGGATGAATTTAGAGGACATCGTGCTAAGTGAATAAACCAGACAGAGAAATACCATATGATCTCACTTCAGTTCAGTTCAGTCACTCAGTCATGTCCGACTCTTTGTAACTCCATGGGCTGCAGCATGCCAGGCTTCCCTGTCCATCACCAACTCCGGGAGTTTGCTCAAATTCATGTCTATTGAGTCAGTGATGCCATCCAACCATCTCATCCTCTGTTGTCCCCTTCTCTGCCTTCAATCTTTCCCAGTATCAGGGTCTTTTCCAATGAGTCAGTTCTTCACATCAGGTGGCCAAAGTATTGGAGTTTCAGCTTCAACATCAGTCCTTCCAGTGAACATTCAGGACTGATTTCCTTTACGATTCACTGGTTTGATCTTGCAGTTTAAGGGACTCTCAAGAGTCCTCTCCAACACCACAGTTCAAAAGCATCAATTCTTTGGTGCTCAGCTTTCTTTATGATCCAACTCACATCCATACATGACTACAGGAAAAACCATAGCTTTGACTAGATGGACCTTCATTGGCAAAGTAATGTCTCTGCTTTTTAATATGCTGTCTACGTTAATCATAGCTTTTCTTCCAAGGAGAGTGTCTTTTAATTTCATGGCTGCAGTCACTATCTGCAGTAATTCTGGCAGCCCAAAAAAATAAAGTCTCTCACTGTTTCCATTGTTTCCCCATCTATTTGCCATGAAGTGATGGGACCAGATGCCAAGATCTTAGTTTCTTGAATGTTGAGTTTTAAGCCAACTTTTTCACTCTCCTCTTTCACTTTCATCAAGAGGCTCTTCTTCACTTTCTGCCATAAGGGTGGTGTCATCTGGATATCTGAAGTTATTGATATTTCTTCCAGCAATATTGATTCCAGCTTGTGCTTAATCCAGCCCAGCATTTTGCATGATGTACTCTGCATACAAGTTAAATAAGCAGGGTGACAATGTATAGCCTTGACGTACTCCTTTCACGATTTGGAACCAGTCTGTTGTTCACATCCGATTCTAACTGTTGCTTCCTCACCTGCATACAGATTTCTCAGGAAGCAGGTAAAGTGGTCTGCTATCCCCATCTCTTTCAGAATTTTCAAGTTTGTTTTGATCCACACAGTCAAAGGCTTTGGCGTAGTCAATAAAGCAGATGTTTTTCTGGAACTTTCTTGCTTTTTCGATGATCCAGCAGATGTTGGCAATTAGATCTCCAGTTCCTCTGCGTTTTCTAAATCCAGCTTGAACATCTAGAAGTTCACGGTTCATGTACTGTTGAAGCCTGGCTTGGAGAATTTTGAGCATTACTTTACTAGCGTGTGAGATGAGTGCAGTGTGCAGTAGTTTAGGCATTCTTTGGGATTGCCTTTCTGTGGGATTGGAATGAAAACTGACCTTTTCCAGTCCTGTAGCCACTGCTGAGTTTTCTAAATTTGCTGGCATATTGAGTGCAGCACTTTCACAGCATCATCTTTTAGGGTTTGAAATAGCTCAAATGGAATTCCATCGTCTCCACTAGCTTTGTTCATAGTGATGCTTCCTAAGGCTCACTTGACTTCGCATTCCAGGATATCTGGCTCTAGGTGTGTGATCACACCATTGTGGTTATCTGGGTCATGAAGATCTTTTTTGTATAGTTCTCCTGTGCGTTCTTGACACCTTTTCTTAATATCTTCTGCTTCTGTTGGGTCTATACCATTTCTGTCCTTTACTGTGCCCATCCTTGCATGAAATGTTCCCTTGGTATCTCTAATTTTCTTGAAGAGATCTCTAGTCTTTCCCATTCTGTTCTTTTCCTCTATTTATTTGCAATTGATCACTGAGGAAGGCTTTCTTATCTCTCTTTGCTATTCTTTGGAACTCTGCATTCAAATGGGTATATGTTTCCTTTTCTCTTTTGCCTTTTGATTCTCTTCTTTCCTCAGCTATTTGTAAGGCCTCCTCAGACAACCATTTGCCTTTTTGCATTTCTTTTTCTTTGGGATGGCCTTGATCACTGCCTCCTGTACAATGTCACGAACCTCCATCCATAGTTCATCAGGCACTCTGTCTATCAGATCTAATCCCTAAATCTATTTGTCACTTCCACTGTATAATCATAAGGGATTTGATTTAGGTCATACCTGAATGGTCTAGTGGTTTTCCCTGCTTTCTTCAATTTAAGTCTGAATTTTTCAATAAGGAGTTCATGATCTGAGCCACAGTCAGCTCCCAGTCTTGTTTTTGCTGACTAAATAGAGCTTCTGCATCTTTGGCTGCAAAGAATGTAAACAATCTGATCTCAGTATTGACCATCACTTATATGTGAAATCTAAAGATGTCTAACTCATAGAACCAACTCATTGTAACAAATGAATGGAAGCAGAAAAGAAGAGATGCCTTCAGAAATTTCTGATTCTAAGGAAAGACTCAGTGAATTGGGCTTCACAGTTGCATGATTTTCCCTCCAGAATAGCCTTAAGGACTTATTCCTGAAATTTTGGAAGAAAAGGTAGCCTTAAACAGAAATAGCATTGTGCAAACACTGATAGATCACAAGATCGAACTGACTGAAAGCAACGCTCTTCTTCTACAGATTGCAGTTTATCAAGGCCCCCACATGGTGCTCAGAACTGTGTCAGATACAATGCAGATTACAACCGTTTTAACTCTGGGCATTACTGATACAATGAGATATATTGAAAGAGCTGGATTCCAATTAACTTTACCAATGATTGTGGTATCATTTGTGGTGTGTCACTACTTTATGGAAATAAAATTCTCAATAGTGAACGAAAATTACTAAAAGCAGCAGCAGCGATTAAGCGTCCAATGCTGACAGAACTTTAAAATGAAAACACCAAGAGAAGTAAAGGGAAAATCCTGCAAGCCAGTGAGATACAGTCCATGAAATAATAAAGACGGGCCCTTTCTTAAAATGCTGAATGCAAGAAAATGTCACAAGTTAGAAGAATGTTTGTTATCATTTGGTAAATGTGTTTCATGTGTGGCACAGATGGGTTTTCTCATTCTGTGAGAGGTTTTAACTTAAAACTTACACAGTCCTGACGAGATAAGAGTCACTTACTGGCATCTTCCCACTCAAGGGACTGGAAAACCAGTTTGGCACAGTAGGTGGCGCTGCCGGCCCTGGGTCGCTCAGTCCAGGTCACGTGGCCGCCACAGGGTTTTGCCTCAGGAAAGCCTGTGATGGCAGCCCTGATTCAAGCTGCCTCCCAGCTCACCCGCTGCTACTCCCCTCAAGTCACCCGGGGCCCAGGTGTGCCTGCGAGCCTACCTCGCCCTGAAAGTCCTCTCTGCCAGCAATTTCCTTGTCTCCTTTGCTCTCCTAGCAAATTCTCCTCACCCCTTTCCCTCAAGGTCTTTATGAAACATCACCTCCCTCGTGACGGCTACCAGGCTCTTCAGCCCAATCTGTAACCCCAGCTTCAGTGGTTCCTCAGAGCCTCTGCTTTGGTGCACTGACACTATACTCATTCATTTATTTCCTCAACAAATACTGGGCATCTGGCATGGATCAGACATTGTATCTAGCCCTGGAAACAGAAAGATGAAGGGTCCCCTGTCAAGAAACTAGTAAACTAGACAGAGGACAGGAGGGTTCGCTAAGGATGGACAAGGATATGCAAGGGGGTGGGGCATTAGGGGGACGCAGAGGTATGTGTGTGTTTAGTCGCTGAGTCGTGTCCTGCTCTTGCGACCCCAAGGACTGTAGCCAGCTCCTCTGTCCATGGGATTTCCCAGGTTAAGTATACTGGAGTGGGTTGCCATTTCCTTCTCCAGGGGATCTTCCTGACCCTGCGTCTCCTGCATTGCAGGCGGCTTCTTTACCACTTGAGCTACCAGGGAAACCCAGGGAAATGCAGAGGGGGACCAACTTATTGAGGCCATGGTGGCAGGGTTGGGGAGCCAAGAGACCTAAGGAGAGGATGGATACCTGAGACAGTTATTGGAAAGAGCGATCAACAACTTGAAGGAAGGCAAAGGCATTCTGGGCAGAGGGGACATTGGACAGCCTGCTGAGTGGGTTTTGTGTGTGTGTGGAGATGGGGACAAGCTGCTGAGTGTTTGGGGGAACTCAGAGAGACTGGTAAGAGATAAGGGATAGACATCAGGAAGAGAGAGGAATAGAGATCAGAACATTCATGTCCTTTTAGGATGCTTAGATTTTATCCAGGCAGCAGGTTAGGAATCAGCCTGCTAGCATCAAGGAGGTCCACATCCCTATGCTGTAGCCAGAGGTGCTGATATAGTAGATCTGGGCTGGGGCCAGAAATCTTCCACTTTAACAAACTCTCATGTGGCTCTGATGCATCTTGTCGAAGAACCCCATTTTTAAGAAACACTTCTGTAAATGATGGGAAGCCTGTAAGCAATGGGAAACACTTCTGTAAATGAGGGGTTCACCCAAACAAATAACCAAGAGTTGTGTTTAGCGAGAAAGCTCTCTCAGTTTACAGGAGGATATACAGAAGCGGATGAGAATGGAAGCAAAGAGACCACTTAGGAAGCCTTTTCAGCATCAAAGAAACCATAAGGGCTCCAACCAGAGCAACCATAAGGGCAGAATGAAATTCCCCACACTTGGTGATTAAATAGACTGGAGGATGAGGAAGAAGGCAAAGATGACTCAGTTTTCCAGCGTGGATGGGCCCCCATGAGATCCGGAGAACATAAGAGGGGAAAAGAGGATGCAGTAGGTGCCCAAGGACATCCAGATGGAGACAGTGAACCATCTGAGCCTGAAGCTTGGGCTAGCGGAACAAGCCACAGAGACAGAGCAAGGAGTCATCTGCCCTTGACTGAAGTCAGGGTCCACGAGCTTGCAAAGAAGCCCTGGTGAGAGGGTTCACCATGAGAAGAAGAAAGCCAAGGCGGAGCTCAGATGGCACCCGGGGAAGTGGGCTGGCAAGGAAGAGAAGCCACGGGGACACAGAGAAACGTGGTTAGAGAGGCTGGAGAAGAACCAGGACAGCCTGGTGTGACGGGCTCCAGAGGAAGGCGTTTCAGGAGGGAGCACAGTGCGGACTAAGAGCGTAGGTTCTGGGGACTTCCCTGGTAGCCCAGCAGTTAAGACTCTACACCTCCTCTGCAGGGCATGCGCTGGTGGGGAAACTAAGATCCTGCACACTGCACGGGGAGGCAGAGATGTTTAAAAAAAAAAAAAAAAAAGGAGCTTAGATTCTGACTTTAGTCTGCCTCTGTGCCCATCCCAGCTCCAGCACTTACTAACTGGCTGAAATAGAGTAAATTCTTTTATACTCTCCTTGCCTCAGTTGTAAAATGGATGTACCGATGGGTACCCACCTCGTGTGGTCTATTGTGATAGTGTAATAAGTTAACAAGTAACATTTAGCCCACTACCCGCCACATATTATGGTCTTTTTTTAAACAGCATTTTAAAAACACTCTTACTGAGGTGTGTGTTTGTGTGTTGAGTCGCTTCAGTCATGACCAACTCTTTGCAACCCCATGGACCCACCAGGCTCCTTCGTCCATGGGATTCTCCAGGCAAGAATCCTGGAGTGGGTTGCCGTGCCCTCCGCCAGGGGATTTTCCTGACTCTGGGATCGAACCAGTGCCTCCTGCAGCTTCTGCACTGCAGGTGGATTCTTTACCACTGAGTCACCAGGGAAGCCCCTATTGAGGCACAGTTGATATACAAATACCTGCACATACCTTATGTGTGTAATTTGATGAGTTTGGATGTATGTATACACACGTGGAACACAATCACTGCAGTCAAGGTAAGAGAAATATTCAGCACCTACCAAGTCTCCTTGTACCCTTCTATGTGAGTGTGAGAGTGTGTATAAGAACCCTTGATATGAGATTTACACTCAGCCAGTTTTTAAGTGCACAGTACAGTTTTGTTACCCACAAGCACAGCATTGTACAGCACATCACTAGGCTCCGTGGGCCAGAGACCAGAGGCCAGAACAGCAGGGGTGTCTCCACCAAAGCCAGTTTAGACAGATGATGACAATCCAACTCTGACACCTGATACCAGATGGCCCTCCCCAACCCCTTGAGACAGCATCACCTCCCCACAGGGTCCTGGAAGATGAGAGAGGGGGAGATCCTGACACCGACAGAGACTGAACTTCTGTCCTTCAGCAGAATAAAGATTCTGCAAGAAAACAGATTCAGTCAGAGACACTTTACAGAAGATGCACTTCTTAAACACCTGTGTTTATGCGTGAAGTTGCATACCCGCTACAGAAGTCATCTGCTAGGATCACACAGAAGTGTGTTCATGTCTATGCACCACCCTGGCCCACACAGCCTCATCAGCTTTCCAAGGAGGGCGTGACAGGACTATATGGCGGGCCTTTCCCCAGATCCAGCACTCATCTAGGGCAGGGGCCCACCAGCGCTCCATTCAATGAGCCAGGGATGGCCTGTCGGGCTCTTATTTGGCTGAAGCAGCCCATCATTAAAAGCCCTTAAAATATTCAGAAACAAATCACATTCTATCTGTTTCATGGTGCCAAACGCTGGTCTTGTAAATAACTGTTGAAGTATTTGAGAAGTTTTTGTGTTCCTTTTCGAAGAAAATATCGATCCCTCCAACTGGTCCGTGTGTGACAAAAGACAGAACTCAGGCTCTTGAAGGTCTGTGATATAGCACATGACAGTCCTGCCTCCTTCTGGCCTCTGATGCAAATGGAGGGATGGATTCTTCTACAAACTACACAACATAATTTAAGGTCTAGGCTGAAAAAACTCAAACACAGACCACTTCAAAAGCAGCATCTTCCATAGGCTCCTGAGGCCTCTGATAACAGGGACTTCCCTGATAGCTCAGTTGGTAAAGAATCTGCCTGCAATGCAGGACATCCCAGTTCGATTCCTGGATCAGGAAGATCCACTGGAGAAGGAATAGGCTATCACCCCAGTATTCTTGGACTCCCCTTGTGGATCAGCTGGTAAAGAATCCGCCTACGATGCGGGAGACCTGGGATCGATCCCTGGGTTGGGAAGATCCCCTGGAGAAGGGAAAGGCTACCCACTCCAGTATTCTGGCCTGGAGAATTCCATGGACTATATAGTCTGTGGGGTCACAAAGAGTCAGACACAACTGAGCAACTTTCCTTAAGGGTCATCTGACAATGTACACTTCCTGGGCCCTCCGCTAGCACTGCCTTCTCCAACCTGTCATGGATAAGACAGCAGAAAGCAACCAGTCTAGCTTTGAGTACCTAAGCTCCCTGCAGGAATGGCTTCCCTTAATTGAGATTTTTGTTCTCTTCAGCTTCTATAGGGGCTTCCCAGGTGGTGCAGTGGTAAAGAATCGCCTGCCAATGCAGGAGACACGAGAGACTCGCATTCTATCCTTGGGTTGGGAAGATCCCCTGGAGTAGGAAAGGGCAACCAATCCCAGTGTTCTTGCCTGGAGAATTCCATGGACAGAGGAGCCTAGTGGGCTACGGGTCATGGGGTCACAGAGCTGGACACTACTGAGCACACACACACACACACAGCTTTTATAGATGGTTTATCAGGATTACCAATTTCAACAGTATTTTTTTTTATTTGGCTTCACTTATCTGTTAAAATGATGCTCCTTAGCAGCACCCCCACCGGCAAGCCCATCTGTGCACAAACACACCCCTACCTTTCTGCTGGAACCCAAACAGGTTGGTATACATAATAAGTCAGAAGCCACGGGTCCCCTGGGTTGTAGCTGAGGTGTCTGGAAGGCAGGACAAGAAATCTGTGGGCCAAAGGGCAGGAGTGATCCCTCCTCTGGAAGCAAAGGGCCAGGCCTCCAGGGGGACCCCGGGCCCACCTCAAGGCCGGGATCCCCCAGCTGCCGGAGTGGTGACGGGGCGGGATGGGGAAGGACAGGGGTAGGCTGGCACAGCCCCGCACACAGGTGGGCCCTCCACACCGGGGAGACACCGGCGCCTGCAAGAGAGAACGAGTCCCGTGGAGCCCACGGCACCAGCCCAGGTTGGCAAAAGGTACGGATTTCCATGGCAAAATGTTTCCATGACTTCTGCAAGGTCAAATTTAGAGTTACTGACTGTCAAGTTGTGAAATGCCCCTCGTATGAAGACCCAGTCGATAAACTGCTTCTTTATTCATGGCAAAAAAAGTTGAGTTCCTCAAAGATCTAGCCTGCATCCTGCTGTCAGACAGTGAGAACTGTATTACTCAACTCCCTTCTTGCCTTGGCTCCAGAAGGTGGAAATGATTATCATGCCCTACTGTGGTAATCGGTCTATCTTACAGCCCAGTGACTTTGATTCCTCTGCTGTGTTAATGTGTCTCTGATCTACGTTGTATGTTGTGTTTGATTCTATAAATAGCTTCAGGCTTTTCTGGAAATAGGTAGGCCATCATTTTAAAGAAATGCACTTTAATTTTACCAAGAATTGGTTTCCTTCAAAACTTTTGCTTCCACATTTTCTGTTTGATTAATTTTTGTCACCTCTTAGAACCTAAGTTCATGAGAAGAAAGACCACACCAAACCTGCTCGTGTTTGCACCTTGGGCACCCAGCTCCATGCCTGAGGGCTGACGGTATCTCTGTCAGTCAAAATAGGTCAGAAGAGATCAAGTTGTGCTGCAGTAACAAACAGCCTGAAAACCCCACTGGCTTAAAAGAATGAGGAGTTTCTTCTTGCTTATACTTGATATACATCATAGGGTTGGCTATATGTAGCTCCATCTATCTCATATCTGCTAGAAGATCGCCATGGCATAGAGAAAAGACAAACCACAAACCTCTTGCTGGCAGTGCTCACTTCTGCTTCCCTCGCCAAACCCCCGTCACGTGGCCAGGAAGGGAATGTGTACCCTCTCAGGGAGGGGCCCTGCAAGGAGGAACAGAATGCTTGGTGATCTGTAGTACCATCTGTAACACTGCCCTAGGAACTGCGTCACCCAGACTTAAAAATGACATGTTCTTAAGTTAGTTACATGCTCTTCTAATTATTTCTTCCTGTGTATTGCTAACCCTTCGTACCTTTGAAATTGTTTTATAATAACCTGATTTCAAAGTATCTCACTATTGACTTGGTTATACTTTGGTCAAATATACTTTATCATGCATAGTATCACCCTCCTATAAAGAGCTCAGAAAGCCTGGAGACTTTAAAATCTTAACAGCATTTTAACTTTCCCAACACCAATGTATCAGACACCTTAGCTGACTGTTAACAGACCATGTGTCCTAACTTACATCTTCTATGATAGGGTAGACCAGATAACCTGAAACCCTTATACTTCAAAACATCTGGGACAAAACATAACAAACACTCTCTTCAAGGTATACATGACATGCACTTGGAAGAAAATAAGATAACTCGAGGGGCTAAAAATGAAACAAACTGAAAACTGCAGCAAGAACCCAGAAAACCAAGAGAGCAACAGTCAAGTAGGTAAGAGACTTCCTGTTCAACACTAGCATTACAATCCCAGGGCTGAGGTTTCCAAGACTTCATGGAAGCAAGAGACAACCCCTCATGTTAGGGAGTTACCGCTAAGACCCCAAATAAAGCGAGACTTCCCAAAGGACCTCAGCCTGAGTAAAAGATATACCTAGGGTGTATCATGTAGGCTGCCATATTTAGCAAATAAAAATACAAGACATCCAGTTAAATTGGTATTGCAAATGAACAACAACAAAATGTTTAATACAACCATATCCAATACAGTATTTAGAATACAGTTATACTGGGAAATTTGTTGTTGTTATCCAAAATTCAGATTTAACTGAGCAGCACTATGTTTCACCTAGTTGCCCCATGTACCTAAGAAAAATCACTCAGCAGTATAGGAAGTCAAAGAGAATATGTGCCCATCTCTATCAGGGCTTTCCGATGAGGGGTGGTGGGGAGAGTATCCTCTCCAGAATTAAGTCACAGGCCTGCCCTTACATGGATTTACACTTCAATTTTAAACTGCTGTTGAGGCAGTCCAAATAGGGAGCTGGAAAAGAATTTCCAGACACAGAGAATTTCAGAAGGGAGTGAGAACAAAGAGCAGAGATAATGAAGTCACTGTAAATGCAGCAGGCTGACCTCCTGCTAGATCAGGGACAGCCGACCTTTTCCGTGTGTTAATAATCACTTTTTATAGCCTCAAGACAAAGAAAATTCCTGCTGGAAGGTTGGCATTGATTGGTTAGGACTTTATAGTGTGTTTACTGGAGTGGGCATCTTCACCTAATTTGGAGTTAAGAAGCTTGTTAGTGATGATCAGGGGGCTTCTGGCAGTAGTTACAGAGGAGCTCAATTAGCTTCAGAGGTGATCTCGGTTCTGGGCTCCACTTCTGTGGCCTTGGTACTCAGGGCTCACACCTGTGGCCTTGGAGGCAGAACTCAATAACTACCTACAAGATCCTCACCTACCAAGCCAGAAATTAGTATAAGAAATGTCCCTCCAACCATGATATTAATACCCCAGGGCTCCCAATATAAGCAAATACAAACCTCAACTCAGGTCACCATGGAAGTTCACAGACTAAGCCTCTCTAAAGATAAGCTCACAACCCAAAATTACAAAACACAGGTAGGAGTGGGGTTATGTGTGTACAGCAAGCAAGGAAGGCTTTTTCACTTGATAGCTAAAAAGTCCAAGGGCACAAAGGCTTGGAAACATGTCCAGACTGAGGGTCCTCCAAAGCTGATTTCTTGCTTGTGTTCCCAAGGTAGAGCAAATCACAGTACCCATGACTCCAGACTGTGATTCTTATCTGGCTATCCATCACCACTACTCAGAATAACAAAGCAAAACCAGCCAGTTCTAGTGTAGGCAGGTTCATCATTCTTTAATCCGGTAAGAATAGACCTTCATGAACTTCAGTGCTTTTATCATAAGAAACACTTATTAACTAAAACTTGCGAAAAGGTCAAGTGATCTGCTTTTAAAGGCTTGACTCCAGTGCTTCATTCCCCTGGAATCCCAGTAGACTGATCAACTGTCCCAATTTGCCTGAGACTATCTGGTTTCAGTGGGCCTCCCAGGTGGTGCTAGTGGTAAAGAACCCACCTGCCAATACAGGAGACATAGACTCAGGTTTGATGCCTGGTTTGGGAAGCTCCCCTGTAGGAAGGCATGGCAACCTACTCCAGTATTCTTGCCTGGAGAATCTCATGAACAGAGGAGCCTGGGAGGCTACAGTCCATAGGGTCGCATAGAATCAGACACGACTGAAGTAACTTAGCACACATGCACGCATCTGGTTTGAGCATTGGAAAAAAAAAACCCAAGACAGCTGGTCACAGAAAGCATTCTTCATCCTAATTATAGGCAAATTAAGTAAATCTTTCTCTTTATCCTCCTACCAGCAACATTCAGGAAAATAAGCTAAGAAGTATTTCTTCAAGAGGTAGGTTACATGGTGTGTAACTACAGTATACATGTATCAACGTGCATAAATAACACTCACCCCTAAGCATCCTTGAGCTTCTGTTTCCTCATCTGTAAAGTACAAATCACTGGAGAACCCTAAGGTTCTGGCAAGGATTAATGAGGCCACGTATAACATATAGATAAAGCACTAGCTTAATTCCTGGCATACAGTAAGAACCCAAGTGAAAGTCACTCAGTTGTGTCTGACTCTTTGTGACCCCATGGACTATACAGTCCGTGGAATTCTCCAGGCCAGAATACTGGAGTGGGTAGCCTTTCCCTTCTCCACGGGATCTTCCCAACCCAGGAATCAAATCCAGGTCTCCCACATTGCAGGTGGATTCTTTACCAGCTAAGCCACAAGGCAAGCCCAAGCGCCCAAGAAATACACCTATTTTGATTTTCAAGTTTCAGGTTTTTGTAGCACTTAGATTTTATACTTCAGAAACATTTATTATGTGCTTTCATTTTTCACTTTTTTTTGTTGTTTGAAGTGGCAGCTTTGCTGATATTGCTTGATTATCCTCACCCAGCATGTCAGAATATATTGACAGATGCAAATGATCTTCTCTTACTGTGCTGGAGACTCATCTGTCTATCCTTTGACTTTTGAAATCCAAAAGTCTTTATCGAGGCTTAGAGAAAATAACGATAATCTCGATAACTATTTTCCTCACTTTTTAAAGAACAAGCTTGATATTTATCTTACCACCCTATCATTTTTTTTTCTAAAATGTAAAAGTAACAGTGAAAATAGCTTTCCCTTTTCCCCACTACTTACCCTCACTGACCCAGAATTAGCAGTTTTCATTTCTGACTGACTGATATTCAAAGTATTCAGACTTCATATAAACTTTAAATTGAGTGTACATTTTATGTCATTGTTCTGCTGATAGAAGAGGAGTTTAAAAACTCATCAGTCCTGCCTGCCAGCCTTAGGCTTTACTGAGCATGTGCATATTAATCATCTTTTAAGTTGCCATCACCTTGGACACATCATCTTCCCTCTGTTAGAAGGTCATGATGCTGAGCCGTTAGGCGCTTGGAGGGACTTGTCATACATTTGTCCCAAACCACCTGTATCATCTTATTTGGTCTTTTTTGTGGCCAGAATATAGTTCAATGTGGTAACTATTTTGAATTTTTCTGTCAAATAAGGTTTATTTGTGACATTAAAAGTCCTAGAAGGAATCAAAACAGGTGATCGAAACCAGTGCCTCTCAAACTGTAATGTGCATACTTATCACATTTTGAGAAACTTGTTAAACACAAGTTCTCATTCTAGAAGTGTGAGCTCTGACCTGCCAGTCTGTGTTTCTAGCAAGCTCCCAGGTGATGCCAACCTATGGACCACACTGCAGCAGACCGGGTTTAAGGCAAGGGTTCTCAGAGTGTGGTCATGGGGCTAGCAGCACAGGCATAACCTGTCAGAAATACTGCTTCTCAGCGCCCATCACACATGATTGGCGCTGAGAAGCGATATTTCTGACAAGTAATCTGGGTTTGAGCGAGCCCTCCATGTGACTGACAGAACGTCCGAGAACCACTGCTTTAAATCAGCACTCTGCTTGCCTAAAGGGACCAGGTGTTTTGTTTCCTGCAAGGAAGGGAGGAATCGAGACTATCTCGGGGCTGAGACAACCAAGACAGATAAGCCAGCGCTTAGTAAGCTGTAGGAAGAGTTTGTAACAGATCTGCCTACAATGGAGAGAGGGCCTTGGAGAGACAGGCCCTGCCAGCAGCTGGCTGAAGCTTCAAGTGGGTGTGTTTAATATATGCAAATATCTGGGGACAAGCTTTCAACATCAGGGAAGTCTGACATGGGTTAACCCAACAGTGATGGATCACCAACAGCGGAAATAGGCGTGTGCTTAAGGCATCTGCTAAGCAAGAAGACCAAAAGAAGAAGAAAAAAATTTTGAAAGAATTTCCAAAAAAAGCATCAAAGTAGACCCAATTGGAAAATCTACATTATTCCCCTTCTTTAAACTCATTTTACTGTTTGGTGGTCTCTGGAATCAGACTGTCTGTCTCAAAGTCCTGGCTGCACCATGTACCAGCTGTGTTGTCTTGGGAAAATTACTCACCTCTCACTGCCTCAGTTGGTTTCTCTCTCAAATGGGGGTGATGATGTTTTGTGGGAATTAAACATTACATTAGTAGAGCATATGTAAAGCTTAATAGTGCATGATAAACAGTCAGTGCTTCATTAATATTAATTTTATTATAAGTTGGTGGAAAGAGCAGAAGGGCCCTTTTTTTTCAGTGCTTGGGTCTTCAAAGAAGTCATTTTTTCCCCAACGGAGCCTGTCGCAGTTTGTAAGAAATCAGACAAAAGTCAGAAATGCAAAGAGACAAAGACAGCATCTTGGAGGGATCCGTGGGTCCCTGGAAAAGACCCAGAAAGAGCAGGATAAAAGCAGAAGAGCCGTGGGGCTCTGCACAAGGTCAGTGTGTGTCAGGAACAGGAACAAGTCTGAAGTCCTGGAGTATAAGCCAGGATGCCTGTAAGTGCTGGCCACCCATGAGGAAGACGCAGCCTCCGTAGCCTCAGAACTTCAGGCCGGATCACTGGCTCACCCCTTGGCTGCAAACAGAATCACTTAGGGGTGGGAACCTTTAAAAACAACTGATGCATGGGTCACCCCAAGAGTCTGCTTCACTGTCTGGGCATCAGATTTCTGAAATCTCCTTGGAAGTGAAAGTGTCAGTCGCTCAGTCACGTCCAACTCTTTAGGACCCCCTGGACTCTAGCCCACCAGGCTCCTCTGTCCATGGGATTTTCCAAGCAAGAATACTGGAGTGGGTTGCCATTCCCTTCTCCAGGGATCTTCCTGACCCAGGGATCGAACCCAGGTCTCCTTATTACTAGCGCACTGGAGCAACAAAAGGTGCCCCTTAGACAGGGATTGATTCTGCAGATTACCACTCAGTTATACTAGCAAAATCCACATATAATGACTGACCCATGCTAAGGAAGAGGAACGGAGAGATTTCTAAGAATTATGACAGAACCTCAGGACCACAAGGATACCTCAAGGAGACACAATATTCCACGAGTAAGGTGCCATCTTCCCAGTTACAAGAACTTGATTTTAACTTCTTGTTAGAGTTACACCAAAAAGGTAGCCAAACAAGAATGTGCTGACATGTCTGTGTATTACGACAACAGGAAGATGATCAATATGGAATTTTAAAAGAGGAACAAAATGAAAAAAGCAAACAAAGTCAAGATCTTACATTTGGTGAAGATCAATGAGAAGTATCCATTGTGTGGGTCAGGGAAGTCTAGCTTTCCCAAAGTCTTGGTAAAGTCCCTCCAATTTCTTCCACTGCTTATTTCAGTTTCACACTGAACAAGCAACATCCCATTACTCATCTGATGTCCCAGCCACACTGCCATAGGGAAGGACCCTACACAGTGAACACAGCCAGCCTCGAGATGTAAAGGAGCATCCGAAGTGTAAATGACACACTGGCCTTCTCGTCCACACCTCAGCCTCCTACGAGGGGCGAGGCCCTTCCCCAGACGAGCTCCGCACTCAGAGATGGATCCAGCCCGCTCACCCAGGTGACCTCATGAAGGCATTTTCCCAGAAAGGATCTGCTGGGGCAGCCAGTTGGCCTCTCTAAACTCCCCCTTGTTATTCTCTCATGGCAACCTGTCCCGCTGTCAGCTTTCGTTCCTCCCCCAGGTGAGTTTCTGAGCTGAAAATGGCCCCTGACATCCCAGACGTCCATGGATGCTGAGTAATCCCAGAGCCTCTCAGGAAAGCCCCCCCTGAGAGCACTGTGGGATAGACAGGTGAGATGTCACCCCCAGCACTAAAATGCAATTTCTCAGCTGGTCAGAAACCAGAGCTAGGTAGGGATTTGGAACCACTATACTCACCTACGATCTACATGTACACAGTCCCTCACACATTCGTTCACACAGAACGTGGGAGAGACTGTTAATAGGTCCTACAGCCTCACTTTGGTGGGTGTCTTGTTCCAAATTGCAAAGCTACTTATTCATGAAGAAATAAGAAGTGTGTTTTTCTTCTGGATAAAGTTAATTAAACAACGGTCACCTCAATTACCAGGTAAATTTATGACAGGTAAATGTATGACAAAAGGTGCTGTCAAGTCCTCGGACTTGAGGACTAGTTACTGTTTATTTCAACACTGTGTATACAATGCATAGTGTCTGCTTGCCTATAGAAGGAGGTGAGATTCTTTTCTATCCTTGCAGTCTCTCTGGAGATTGCCTGTGGTGGGTATCACATTCTGGTTTAAGGCTTATTTAATAAAGTTTTCTTACTCTATTACCTCTGTGGAGAGGATTTCTGGGTTGAGAGATTTTTATTTTAGTTACATTTTCCCAACATCTGATTATTCTGTTGCAGGAAAATAGGGGCATCACTTTGCCAACAAAGGTCCATATAGTCAAGGCTATGTTTTTTCCAGTAGTCATGTATGGATGTGAGAGTTTGGACTATAAAGAAGACTGAGTGCTGAAGAATTGATGCTTTTGAACTGTGGTGTTGGAGAGGACTCTTGAGAGTCCCTTGGACTGCAAGGAGATCCAACCAGTCAATCCTCAAGGAAATCAGTCCTCAAAGTTCATTGAAAGGACTGATGCTGAAGCTCCAATACTTTGGCCACCTGATGCAAAGAGCCTACTCTACAGAAAAGACCCTGATGCTAGGAAAGATTGAAGGCAGGAGGAGAAGGGGGTGACAGAGGATAAGATGGTTGGATGGTATCACTGACTCAATGGACATGAGTTTTAGCAGACTCTGGGAGATGGTGAAGGACAGGGAACCTGGCGAGCTGCAGTTCATGGGGGTCACAAAGAATCAGATATGACTTAGCAACTGAACAACAACAACCCTGGGATGGGGCCACCAAGTGAGGGTCCTTGGCTTTGTGCAGGGAAGGGTTCAACAGCGAGCCATGGCAAAGTGAAAGCAAGTTTACATACTCTATAGACAGACTGTGGGCTATCTCAGAAGGCGAGAGGCAGTCACAAAATATGGGGTGGTTAGCATTTATAGGCAGGGTAATTTCATGGGTTAACAAGTAGGAGGATTACTCCAACTATTAATATTTTGGGAAAGGGTTGTGATTTCCATGAATGGGGCCACTGCCCACTTTTTTGGCCTTTTATAGCCGTCCCCAGAACTGTCATGGCACCTGTGGATGTGTCATCTATCACATGCTAATATATTCCAATGAGCTTATAATGAGACTCAGGGTCATGAGGTCTCCTAGAAGTCAAATCTTCCTGTATCTTGAGCCATTCTCTTCTGACCAGTTTTTGTTGTATCTCAAAGGTACTGGTTGTGTCCTGCCCACTTCCCTCCTGCCTCATTTCCACATCCACAGTCATTAGCACAGTGTTTTCTAACATACAGAAAATTCTTTGTGATTTTGACAATTCCTTTTCCCATTTTTCATATATCTGAGACCAAGACAGATTTTTTTTTCCCGTTGATAAAATAAAGAATAACCCAAGGAATGAAACCACAGTCTGAAAGTTTAAAAAATCTTCGCAAACTAGATTTAGTTAAGTTTGTTAAACTGAAGAAAAAAGAGAATGTTCTTTGTGAATTATAGAGGAAGGAAGGGAAAGAGCAGGGCTAAGTAGGTATTCCAGAGGGTGGAAGCCAAGTAGTCACACAGAAAGTGCCAAAACTCAGCAAAATCAGAAAAAGGCCACATTAACTCCAACTATTTTTCTAAAATTTTGAGGAAATACTTAAATGTTGAAATGAACGGCTAATTTGTTTATTTTGGATGAATCATGACAGACATTTCAACTGACAGGAATTTTTCTCTTATTGAGACACAACAACAGTGAGTTTCTCCTGTTAGCTGCCATGCTATTGCCACCCAGAGACTGTGTTTTATTGTACAGTAAATGTAGTGGGTATCGAGCTCACCTAGCCTGCCAACAGACAAAGCTGACATGTTTGGGGTGTAAAATGTAAAACCCAGGAATGTCTGATTGCTTTGTGTGGTAAGTTAGCATCATGTTTTCACAGAACAAAAACTAAAAGGCTAACAACATAATGGTAATTTATGAAGAGCAAAATAAATTCTGGCCAAGCATATCTAGCAGAGAATCCAATGGGTGCATGTGTCTGGGCACCAGAGAGGTAGGAGATTTAATGGGGCAAGGATAGTATCTCTTCCATGGTCTGGATAAAGTAGTTCTCAGTGCTCCCTCCTCACTACTGACCAAGTGAACATCACTAACTTAACTTCTTGGGGACCTTGATACAGAAAAGGGCTTAATAGAAGACCTTATGGAATTCTGCTCAATATAAACTAACAAACTGGCATTCTGATTGACTCTCTGTTCTCAAATAATTTGGCTTAGTGAAAGTCAGCCCCTGGTACTCAAGACGATCATGGGTGCTGATTAAAAACAGATCTGCAAACCTGATAATCAGTCCTGTGAGTGTGCTCACATACCAAAGTGAGCCCATGGCTGATGCCTCCATGGGGCCTGGCCCCAGCAGTCACGTTGTATCTCTTTGTTCTCCCCCTCTCTCTCTCCACCCTAATTTCATGAAGCAAGTTTTAGAACTCTAGTTTATCAGCCATGAAGAAAATATGCAAATGGAGGGCAAGGGGATAAAATCACCGAGACATCAGCAAAATATCCTGCTTAATGACCTATGTTCAGCTCAATGGGGACAGTCAAAGCCACATGAAAAATAAGAATATTAAAAGCAGATGATGACGACTCTTAGAGGAAGATCATCACACCTGAGAAAACAAGCCAAATAACATATGGTACACCCATGGGCCCCCTCCAAACCATGCAGGCCCCACAAGACCCTAGCATCCTTGCCGTGACTGATCGTCCCAGCAGGAGACACTGATCTAAAGACCCCCAGGGAGTCTGGTGGTGGCTTGATCCAAAATTTCTACCAAAGTGAGATGATAGTGAGTAAACCTGAAGTTCTCTCTTTGGGTTCTCTGTCCTGTACATTTCTTTTTACAGTTAAAATTGTAACATGCAAGCATGGCTGACCATCTTAGCCCCCATAGTTTGTATCCGGACCAGAACCTCTCACCTTAGCCAAGTTTGAGAGCTTCCTTAAGGTTGGTCAGGGAGGCCCCATGGTCTCCAAGCCTAGGAGTCATCATTCTAGATCAGCGGACTGAGCTGGTGGAACAGCAGCCACCATAGACAGAGGGATGCAGCAGACAAGTCGGGTCCCAACACCGGGGGGCAGTCCGATTCATGTGGGACCCATCATGAATAAACAAAGGGAAAACAACAGCCTGAAAGAGAGGTACCAGATGAAGAAGTATTGTGAATGATTCCAGGAGAAACAGAAAAAAAAAAAATTTTTTTTTAATTTTAAAGTAATCTTCTCTAGGAGATTAAGTTACAAGTATTCATTAAATAAGAAAATACCTGTAAAATATTAACCAGAGAACAAGTAAGAGTTCTAACAACAACAACAAAAATTATTGCCAAAATAAGCAGAATGGGCCCAACTGAAGACTGATTTAATGCTTGGAAGACCAAGTCATGCAATCCTATCATAGCATTAAACAGGAATGTAAAATATGGAAATTATAAGAATCAAGTGGAGACATATAGGATAAAGGCAAGAGAAACAATATCTACCTAAGCTATAGTCAGAAAGAGAATAGACAGGGGACTGAATCAAGAAAACAATAGAAGAAACTTTCCTTGAGCTGAAGAAAGACTACATCATCTGAAAAAGAGCCTCTGGTGTGAAAGAGGAATATCAAAAGGAAGTAATGAGGGCTTCCCTGGTGACTCAGAGGTAAAGAATCTTCCTGCCAATACAGGAGACACAAGTTCGATCCCTGATCTGGAAAGATCCCACACGCCGTGGAGCAGCTAAGCCCCGTGTGGCCTTTGAGCCTGTGCTCTGGAGCCCGAGAGCCGCAACTACTGAAGTCCATTCGCCTGGAGTCCCTGTTCTGCAATGAGGCCTCTGCAGTGAGGGGCCCACACATCGCAGCCACGGAGTAGCCGCGCAGAAACAAAAACCCGGTGTAACCAAAAATAAGTAGATGAATATGTTTTTATATAATATAAATAATTATAAAATTATTTTTTTAAGAAAGGAAGTAACTAGACCTTTGCTGTTGAATTGTTTAACCACATTTCTTTCTGAGCTCCACAACAATTCTATAAATACAGCTTCAAAAGAGGAGGAAGTACCTAGAATCTATCCTGCCTGCTAAATATGCATACACAATTTCTGCATGGAATGTTTTTTAAATGTCTACCAGACTTCTTCAAATTAGACATCCATCCACTTAGTTCTTCTTTATGACAGCATCGTAAGCAGAATGATACAACTGGTGGATAATCGCTCAGTATTTACTAGTTAGCTTGGGAACACTGACAGGCTATTTTGTGCTACAAGAAAAGCTACAGACAATACTTTTCTTTGAGGTAGGGTGCTTTTGAAGATGAAACATAGCCACTTTGAGCCTCCACAAATGGAAAGATATCTTCACAATAAAGTATATCAAGTCAATTATATTGAATCATTGATTTTACATCCACACATTCCTTCAACAGTTTAAAGTCCTCGCTTCATAGGAACCTAATTCCTTATGAGCACTTTCAAACTTCCATCCAAAATTTAATAAGTCGGTAAAGAATAGTTCACATACACAGAGAAATAACGTATAGTGAACATGTATACATAAAATAACCATTGACTCTGTGAGGCATTCTCTTAATATTACTTTAAGACATTCTTTCTTGATGCCTTACTGATGTTTTCAAGTTAAAATCTGGTTTTATTTTATTGTCTAGGGCCTGGGGAAAAATGGAACCAGAACAAAGGCAGACAGATAATGGTGTAAGCCTTGAAGATTTTGATGGCTGTTATTACTGTGGTGCTGTTGTTGCTTTAAGAAAATTAAATGCACTTTACTCCAAAGTTTTCTCCTTTACAAAACATTCTCAGTATGTTTCAATATCACAAAGGAATTAACAAAAATACTAACTAGGGAAAGGAAACCTGGTTGCTCCCACTTGCTCTCTGATAAAACATAAGCTTTCCCAAAAAATGACACTTAATATTTACAGCCCAGAGACTGACTTATCAGATCGCATAAGGAAGGGCAAGGCAGAAAAAAGAAAACTGAAATTCAGATATGCCAAATCAACTATTTTGGGCAAAGATCATATTACATGATTTTTCCTTTTGCGAAATCATCTGCACTCTCACATTTCTGATTTGCCTTTTCAAATATTCCTGATTTACTCTGAGAGCTCACATTCAAAAGCCCTCCCTTATGACTGGACCTGCTGTTGTCAAGAGAAGACAAAGATCAGTTCACTGTATTTTACTTGCTATAAAAACCACAGTCATTAAAAAAGAAAAAAGAAAAAAACATTCCGGGCACATTTTCACTGGGTATAAACAGGGATTCAATTTCATCCAGGTGTTAGTATGACTGGCTTATTGAAAGCATTGGGTTTGCATTAATTCATTCAACAAATATTTATTGAGCACCTACTATGTATGAGATTCTAGATGTAGTGACTCAGGGGAGTAGATCAGTTCCCTTCCTAAATGGAACTTCCCTATCTTAAAGAATATAAAGAGGGAAACTTTGTGTCCCATGCAGATGGGCATGTTGACCTAAACTTGAGGTGTTTGGGAGGACTTCTAGATGTAACTCTACACTTAATAGGGTTTCTCAACTTCAACACCATTAACACTTTGAACTAGTTAATTTGTTGTTGCAGGGGGATGCTCTGTACATTGCACAATGTTTAACAGCAACCCTGGACCCTACCCACTAGATGCCACAACTTGGTGACTGTCTCCAGACATTGCCAAATGTCCCTTGGGGAGACAACTCATCTCTGGCTAAGAACCATTGACTTAGAGGGAAGATGAAGAGAAGAAAGTTGTGGGGTAAGTTAGACATGAAAGGAATATGGTGTGGGAACAAGACATGAGAGGTGAGAGGGAATCACTAGTACTAAGGTCCTAAGGCATGAAGACCTCGGCTCTTTGGGTGGAAGGGAGATGCTAAGCCCAAAGTGAGAATGAAGAGAGAACTCTGGTCAGATCCTGAAAGCTTGTGTAAGGCTTATAGACAAATAGGAGTTTGTATTGTCTATTACTGTGTAACAAAGTATCCTCAAGACTTTTCCAATTAAAAGAACAAACTGTTCATCATCTTAACAACTTCTGAGGGTCAGGATTCCTAGAGCAGCTTAACTGGGAAGTGTGGCTTAGGGTCTCTCAGAAGGTTTCAGTGGTGGCTCAATGGAAAAGAATCTGCCTGCCAATGCAAGAGATGCAGGTCCAACCCCTGAGTCAGGAAGAACTCCTGGAGTAGGACATGCCAATCCACTCCAGTATTCTTGTCTGGAAAAGCCCATGGACAGAGGAGCCTGGTGGGCTACAGTCCACAATGTCTCAAACGAGTTTGACATGACTTGGGGACTAAACAACAATAAGCCACCAGCCAGGTCTCTGAAGACCGGGCTTGCTATGGAGAGATGCATGGCCAAATCCACTGTTAACAGGAGGCTTCAGTTCCTCCCCACGTGGGCTTTCATGGGAATGCACTGCTTCCCCTCCAGACAGTGATGGAAGATCAAATTTCCTTTTAAATATAATCTGGCAAAATAAATAAATAAATATAATCTGGCTTCTGTTAATACTTAAAACAGAACAAGAGGCAATGGGAAGCCATCAGTTGTTTTTGATTAGAGAGATGTCAGTCAATCTACACTTTATTATCTAAGCCCCTAAATAACTAGAAAGTGACTCTAATTACAGAGAGCCTTAGTCTTTAAGTTGGTCACTGTTCCATAAAAGCACAGGGTAAATAAGCAAGCAAATAACTGAATTAACATACCTTCAAATTCAATACCAGTGAAAAAATGTGAGCCCAGAAAAGCTAAATGAGAGCACTTCCATCAAAGCTCATCAGACTTTATGCAGTTTATCATCACTTTGTAAAGTTCTTCCACAGTGAGGTGGTTGAAGCTGTTATAGTCCATTCTTTCCTTTCATGTAAAAGTGGTCTTAGTTTTCTCTAAATATCTAATTGAGGTAGAAATTGTTACACAGTGTATAAGTCAGAGCCTCAGTTCTTTTTCTAATTTCAATTTTAATTCTCACACACAAGCATTTTACTCCTTGAAAAGATATATTTATTGCTTCAGATTATAGACATTCAGAGGAATGCCTCCCTGGTCTGGAGGGTCATAAAACATTCAGACCCAGGACAAGACAATCATAAACTGCTCTCCAGTATATCAAGGAGAAAAACTCCAGGTAGACAATTAGCTCCTAAACATACATCTAGCCCCTAAATAATGCTCTGAGATCTTGAGAATGGGTCAAGGGATGGCATCTCAAAGTCTAGAAAAACTGAGAAACTGGGGGATCCAAGAAAGCCATAAAAATGACAAACTGGACAATGCAACATTTAAACTGATTGGTCAAAAATTACATGGATCTGGCCCTTAGCCAACCAAAAACGAACAGATCAATTCTAATAAAGACATAAAAACTACTGTCATTCCCACTTTCGGGGTTTCTCAGTGTCAATGCTGAGGGCTTTGTATCTCTATCCTCCAAAATAAACTTTGCCTGCATGAGTGTTTGCAAGTTTGCGAAGTCCATTTTTCGGCTCTGTGAACAGAACTTGGTTCCCTGTTTCACAAGGAAGCTGAAAACGCCAGAATTTCAAACTGAGATAATGCTTCAGGAGTTCTATTTTGAGTGTTTTTCAAACTAGATAACTGTTTCCTTTCAACTCTATCAGATTATTCTTAACACCAGTTTATGTAGACTATCAAGCAATAAATCACAAAATCTTATGATGTGATTGTTCTTACTTGCTGAGGTCTATCCTAATGGCCCCAAATACCTATCTTGCCCTTTCTACCCAAATATTCACTTTACTCCTGGATACAGAAATTCACCCATCCACTGGAACCTGGCTTTGGAGTCCACTGATATAAGACAGATTGTCTGAAATTGTACCCTGATGCTCACAACCACTGTGATTGCCACTACGGAGTCTGGCTTTGGGTTTCTTCAGTCTGGACCATGGTTGGGAAGCCCACCTTAGTCAGCAGTTGGCTTAAGAAGAGAATCCAAACATGCCCCAGTGTCATCCTTTCTGGTCGCTCTTCCCTGCATCATTCAGCCAGGTACAATAACCCCTCCATGTTGCTTCCGGTCACTTTTCTCTCTGACTGGTACCCCCCAGCCTTCTTTATACATAAACTTTATACATAAACTCCCCAAAGCATGGCTGACATAGGTTGTAGTCTGTAACAAACTTTCCTGAGGATGATGAACAACTATTATATTGCAAAGAAAAACTTCAAATTAGATATTTGGTTCCACTGCTGTTAAATTTGTCTGCCTGGGCCCTTCCAACAAAGGGTCCCCTGCTGACTACCTCTCCAGATCCAGCCTCAACCCACACAGAGGTTCCTGATGCCTTGACCCTGTCTCCAGAGCCCCAACCAAGAGAAGCAAAGCACTTAACCTCTTCTCCGAGAGACAGTGTCAGACTGCAGGAAAGACAGCCTTTTGCATTTTTATACAGAACCATTTAGTTTCTCTTTGTCTCAAATTCTCTCTTCTGTGACAGGATCCAGGTAGAACCCCAAGGCTCTAGGAGATTTCCTCTGAAATTAATAAGCAATCATCCTCCAAGAAGAGTTCTGCCACTTTACCTGCAACCACAAACTCAACCTGAGTTCTGGTACCCCCTGTAAGTACAAACCAGTGGCCCAGAACTGGGCAGCCTGAGGGCAATAAGAATTCCCTAGAGGACCACAGCTAGGTTCAGACTAGTGAAACTGCAGTGATTGATTATAAACAAAAATGCCCAAACAAGCTGTGCTGAGGTCCTCTTGGGCCATAGCAGGGAGGCAGGCAATAGACCCCAGAAACCAGGCAGAGGACCAGGAGCCAGTGATCTGCGTATACTGAAAAATGCAGTTCAGGTGCAAACAAGGGAACATCTGGGAAGAATTGTGATAAACACTCAATGCCCTTTTAGATTCTTAATCTCAAACTACCAGAAACTTCTGGAAGGCATATTTGTCCCTGACAATGGTGACTAGCAGAGGTGAAATGGAAGGGGAAAATGAGAGTACTCTTTAAACACTGTACATGCCATATTTCACTTAACCTGTTGCAGAAACTAGTACTCGAGAAACCAAGCATCACGCTCGGAGAGTTGGAGAACTCAGGTTTATTAGCCAGCGGGCCCAGAGGAGTTAACACTCCAAGCTCTGAGCCCCGAACAAAGGGATTACAGAGTTTTTATAAACAGAGGGCCAAGAGGAGCTACTCCACGTTCAAGGTCAGGAGGGGCAGCTGTGTGGAGATACCCCTTGTTCAAGGAAAGGAGCAGTGGCTGCGCTTGGCTGGAACAGCCGTGCAGAGATACCCCACATCCAAGGTAAGAGAAACCTAAGTAAGACGGTAGGTGTTACAAGAGAGCATCAGAGGGCAGACAGACTGAAACCACAATCACAGACAACTAGCCAATCTGATCACATGGACCACAGCCTTGTCTAACGCAATGAAACTAAGCCATGCCGTGTGGGGCCACCCAAGATGGATGGGTCATGGTAGAGAGGTCTGACAGAATGTGGTCCACTGGAGAAGGGAATGGCGAACCACTTCAGTATTCTTGCCTTGAGAACCCCATGAAAGGAGGTGATGGAATTCCAGTTGAGCTATTTCAAATCCTAAAAGATGATGCTGTGAAAGTGCTGCACTCAATATGCCAGCAAATTTGGAAAACTCAGCAGTGGCCTCAGGACTGGAAAAGGTCAGTTTTCATCCCAATCCCTAAGAAAGGCAATCCCAAAGAATGCTCAAACTACCGCACAAATGCACTCATCTCACATGCTAGTAAAGTAGTGCTCAACATTTTCCAAGTCAGGCTTCAGCAATATGTGAACCATGAACCTCCAGATGTTCAAGCTGGTTTTAAAAAAGGCAGAGGAACCAGAGACCAAATTGCCAACATCTGCTGGATCATCAAAAAAGCAAGAGAGTTCCAGAAAAACATCTACTTCTGCTTTATTGACTATGCCAAAGCCTTTGACTGTGTGGATCACAATAAACTCTGGAAAATCCTGAAAGAGATGGGAATACCAGACCACCTGACCTGCCTCTTGAGAAACCTGTATGCAGGTCAGGAAGCAACAGTTAGAACTGGACATGGAACAACAGACTGGTTCCAAATAGGGAAAGGAGTATGTCAAGGCTGTATATTGTCATCCTGCTTATTTAACTTATATGCAGACTACATCATGAGAAATGCTGGGCTGGATGCCACACAAGCTGGAATCAAGATTGCTGGGAGAAATATCAATAACCTCAGATATGCAGATGACACCACCCTTATGGCAGAAAGTGAAGAGGAACTAAAAAGCTTCTTTGATGAAAGTGAAAGAGGAGAGTGAAAAAGTTGGTTTAAAGCTCAACATCCAGAAAACTAAGATCATGACATCTGGTCCCATCACTTCATGGAAAATAGATGGGGAAACAGTGGCTGACTTTACTTTGGGGGGCTCCAAAATCACTGCAGATGGTGACTGCAGCCATGAAATTAAAAGACACTACCCCTTGGAAGGAAAATTATGACCAACCTAGACAGCATATTAAAAAGCAGAGCTATTACTTTGCCAACAAAGGTCCGTCTAGTCAAGGCTATGGTTTTTCCAGTGGTCATGTATGGATGTGAGAGCTGGACTGTGAAGAAAGCTGAGCACCGAAGAATTGATGCTTTTGAACTGTGGTGTTGGAGAAGACTCTTGGGAGTCCCTTGGACTGCAAGGAGATCCAAGCAGTCCATCCTAAAGGAGATCAGTCCTGGGTGTTCATTGGAAGGACTGATGCTGAAGCTGAAACTCCAATACTTTGGCTACCTCATGTGAAGAGTTGACTCACTGGAAAAGACCGTGATGCTGGGAGGGATTGGGGACAGGAGGAGAAGGGGATGACAGAGGATGAGATGGCTGGATGTCATTACTGACTCAATGGACATGAGTTTGAGTAAACTCTGGGAGTTGGTGATGGACAGGGAGGCCTGGTGTGCTGCAATTCATGAGGTCGCAAAGAGTCGGACACAACTGAGCAACTGATAAACAGACTGTAGTGGGCAACACTAGCTGTTAATAGGCTGGTTTAAACTAAGGGGTTTCACGCACATGGGAACAGTGGTCAAGATGGGAAGAGGGATGCCTGACTTTACACAAACAGGCATGATTAAGCAGGTTTGCATGGGCCTGGGCGATTGCAAAGAGCAGGAAAAGAGTGAGTGAGATAAACTCCAGTTCCTAGTATTGCAAGCCCCCACTTTCTGAGACTATGTGACCTGCATGATCTAGATTTTGCAAGGGGCAAGCTGAGTTACAGAGGCAGAAGGAGAGGGAGGTTATATAAAATTTTAACTTTTTCTCTTCAAATTAAGTCACACTTGGGGGACACTTAATTTTTTTAAATTTTCATTACAATATTGTAAGTTAGTTTATGACTTTTATTTTATTTTTTTGTTGATCTTTTCCATAAATCCATGTCTACCTCCCCAGGAAAAATTTTAGAACGCCTATATAAAAGACTGTGACTATTTTTCTGATTGTGACGGATAGCATCTAGGCACAAGATGCCTAGTTTTGCCATCAATGTACTTTTCTGATATCTGTGAGGACTCATTTGATCATTGCTACTGTACTTTCTAGGTTTATTTAGTTAGTTTACTGGCAAGTTAAACAACTCATTACAGAGGAAGTTGAAGTAAAATAAGCTGAGAGGTGTTGAAATAGTGGAAATTTTCAAGTTAGAACAAAATGAAAGAGAATGGGTTTAAGAGAAGAGAGAGGTATAAAGACAGTCACCAGCAACCAAATTTCTCCCCAGTCCCCTCTGGAGACAACCCTCCTCTTCAGAACAACATGATGCTCAAGGTATTGTTTCCTTTAATGGGGCTTATTTAAACTGGTTTTTCTAACTTTCCTTTTCCTCTCAGCTTTCTCAGTTCCTCTCCTTTGAAGAGTTACTTGCTTCTACCTTAAAAATGTCATTTCAATATTTTTCATAGCATCTTGTTTTTCATTAATGTTTTACCAAGAATAGATGTAATTCTCTGATTAAAAAAAAATAGGAAGAAAATGAATCAGTATAAGTTCATGAAATTTTAACCTTCTAGTTTAACAAGTATCCATTACGACGTTGCCATACTGCTTTCCTAATTATCTGTCTACTGTCCTTAGTCCCCAGGAAAAGATTATTATTTTTGTGGCACGAACCATAACATCTTGGTTTGGTATTCTAGAGTCCTTAGCACAGGGCATACGCATAGCAAGAACTCGTGAAATATTAGTGGTTAGCACAGGGCATACACATAGCAAGAACTCGTGAAATATTTATTAAATAAGTGCATGAGTGTGTGCTAAATCACTTCAGTCATGTCTGACTTTTTGCAACGCTATGGACCAGTCTCCTCTGTCCATGGGATTTTTCAGGCAAGAATACTGGAGTGGGGTTGCCATGCCCTCCTCCAGGGGATCTTCCCCATCCAGGGACTGAACCCGCGTTCTTTATTTTACCATAATTTATGCATTAGTCATAGTATCTTTACTAAGAGCAGATGTAAATGCCAGGAGAAAAATCAAGACCAAAAAGATATTTTAGAAATAGATGGCACAAGGTGAAAAATGGCTAAGAAGTTGCACATTTGTTTCCTAGTGTTCCCTGCCTCAGGGGCCACCAAGAGATCATTTATTCTTTGGCACATGGGGTGGTGTTCAGGACTTGTCGGGGGTCTGCTGGGGCCCTACTTTTTCTTTCTTTCTTTTTTTAATTTTTTTTTTTTAATGTGGACCATTTTTAAAGCCTTTTAAAAATTTGTTACAATATTGCTTCTGTCTCATGTTTTGGCTTTCTGGCCCCAAGGTATGTGGGATCTTAGCCCCCGACCAAGGATTGAACCCACACCCCCTATATTAGAAGGTGAAGTCTTAACCATTAGACCATCAGGGAAGTCCCCGGGACCTACTCCACGCCCAGGCATGTTCACTTGATGGGCCAGACATCTCTCCTCTCCTCCTCTTCTTAGTCTCTTCCTGCCTCCACCAAAGCCCACCACGCTCTGTGGCCATTATCTGCTTGCTCCTCTGTGTCCTCAACTCAACTGAGGACAGAAACTGGCCATCATACATTTCCACATCCCTCTGCCTCATACATATGTTCACTACACGTCACTTTGTAGGATCTGAACTTAATTTGACCAACTGGGTTTCCTGTAGTGGAGCACACTCTTTATGCAGAAGTACCTTGAGTTCTCATGTAGAAAGGAAGTGTGTGAATACAGAGTAATCATAGCCTTGCTCTAACACTCTTGCCTTTAAAGTCTGTCACAGAAAGCTTTGCCAAAGTGATCCATGGCTTGAAGGTGGGACACCTGACGGATCGTGTCATTCAAAGGAGCAAGAGGATGGTTCTGGATGCTCTGGGAGTGGGGCTCCTGGGAACCAGCACAGAAGTGTTTCACAAAGTCAGCGGATACAGTAAAGTAAGAAGCTCCATGTCTACTTTAGAACTGAAACCAGGAGTGGACACACACCTGTCTGTGAGACGTATCCAGGGACATGCATTTGTGTTCTACTGCTCTACTCTTCATTTTAGAGAGAGCGCCTGCTGAATATAGCATTGTGGTTTACAGTTTTATGCTTTTCTAGGCTGTATTTGTTGTTGTTGCTGTTCAGTCACTCAGTAGTGTCCAACTCTTCGCGACCCCATGGACTGCAGCATGCCAGGCTTCTTTGTGCTTCACTGCCAGAGTTTGTTCAAACTCAAGTCCATTGAGTCAATGATGCCATCCCACCATCTCATCCTCTGTTGTCCCCTTCTCCCCCTGCCCTCTATCTTTCCCAGCATCTAGGTCTTTACCAATAAATCGGCTCTTTGCATCAGGTGGCCAAAGTACTGGAGCTTCAGTTTCAGCATCAGTCCTTCCAATGAACATTCAGGCTGATTTCCTTTAGCATTGACTGGTTTGATCTCCTTGCTGTCCAAGGGACTCCCAAGTGTCTTCTCCAGCATGAGAATTTCAAGGCATCAGTTCTTCAGTGTTCAGCCTTCTTTATGGTTCAACTCTCACATACGTACATCTATGCTTTATATTACCTGAGTCTTTGTATACATCCACATCGTTTACTAAGTCACTGTCTTAAGGCCAGTCTTAATCTTAAGGCTAGCAATATCTCAAGTTGATTACTATTATAACTGAAAGCACAGTTTTACCTGAGAGTCTTGGTGGCCATAGCACCTGCCCTGAGCCATTTGTTCTTGCAAAGATTTGAAGATTTTCTGGAGAAAAGCCTGGACTAGCCTGCAGGTGTTTACATGGGAGATGTGCACCCACCCACCAAAGAATATGCTTGATAGAAACGACCAGTCCACCTTTTCCTAGTGTTTCTCTTCAAGGCATAAATAAGAGTAAATTCAGATTTCATTCCTTGGTGCACTTAGGGATCACAGTCTGGGATTGAGTGACAGCATCTCCTCTCCCTTCCATGGAGAAAGTTGCATTTTTGTTCTACATGGAAGTGAGAAATCCAATGACTAGGGCTTCAATCTAGCACAGAGGCCTCAATAAGGAGTAATAAAGTAGTGTCTCCAAAAATGAAGAACAACTATTGAAATGGTGACTTGACATGTAGGTTCATACCTGTATCACTGATTGGTATTCTTTCATTCCAGATCTATAGTTCCAATGTATCCAGCACCGTTTGGGGCCAGCCAGAACTCAGGCTCCCACCAACCTATGCTGCTTTTGTTAATGGTGTGGCTGTAAGGAAATTTCCATGATTTTCCTACTGTTCAACAATCAGAATAATTTCAGAGCCAGAAGATATCTCAGAAATTTCCCAGTTTTCATATCCTACTGATGAGTTCCTTGAAGTTCAGAGAGGTGAAGTGGCCTGCAGTCTCTCCTATGTTGTAATTTCAGTTCCATGTTTTTACAGTGAATTAATGTTTTTGAAATTGTGAAGGAGAGGAAATAAGATGGAAATATTTTGAAAAAAATGCTCCTAAATTATCTCAACTCTAAATTAAATATCCAGACTCAATTCCTTTTTAATCTCTTCTGTTGTGGCCAGTATCAGTTTCTATTCAGCAACCAGCCTTTCATTCAATCAGCAGATATTTATCAAGATAGAAACAATGACCATCTGGTGTCTATTTTTTTCTGAACCAAAAATCAAATCTGAGAGACAATTTATATGACTTTTCTGTGTGTCAGGAGCAGTCTACGAGATATAATTTGGACATGAACCTGTTGGGAATTCTGAGATATTTTTATGGTTTATGGGAATGGTAGTACAGAAGATCGAAAGTCAAATCCAATGGTGCATCCACAAGTAAACATCCAGTAAGCCGTAGGGAAGGCACCAGCCACAACGAGACAAAAATCTACTTTAAATTGAACTTCTGGTTATTACTATTTCATGTAAGGAAAAAACAAATGACTGGGATGAGAAGGAATAAAACCTTATAGCTGAAAATAATGATCTAAAAATATAGCTTAATAGTTAATCTGGGTTCAAGAGTTCTTGCAACTTCTTTATAAATTTGAAATTATTTCATAATAAAAAGGGCTCAGAAAATATGGCCTGATATGGAATAAATGACATTAAACTCTTCATGTGACTTGTTGAAAGGTCAAAGAGGGAGGGAGGAGAAGCTACCTAATTCTACAGTTTTGTTTATAAGGAAGTTATGGATCTTTCCAATGGTAGCCCCTGAGTAAGACCCAAGCTCCTTGCAGTTCACCAGCTGCTCTGGAAGGCCCCATTTGATCTGGCCAGAGGACAGCATATCTAGTGCCCAACCATGTGATTAAGAATCACAGAGAGTTCATAGGTTTAATATTCAGAGGATCAGATATAAAAATGTCATATCAAACAAGGTTATTACTGAAATAAACCCTGACTGGTCCAAGGGCCATCACATGAAGGGAGACACATTTAGGTTCTGGTTGTTGTTTGTGTGTCTGTTCACACAGATCCACTCAATGGATTTTGATGACACGTGGTATCCTGCCACCCACCCTTCTGGACCTGTCCTTCCTGTCCTCATGGCTCTATCAGAAGCCCTGCCACCAAGTCCAAAGTATTCTGGCCTTGACCTGCTGCTGGCTTTCAATGTTGGTATTGAAGTTCAAGGCCGATTACTGCGTTTCTCCAAAGAAGCCTATGACATACCAAAGAGGTATGGAGAAAGTGTGCCCCATCCTGAGGCAGCCACATTCCCCTTCATCTGTTAGTCGTTATCTCTGTGGAGCTTACTAATATAGAGGTTGGCTCAGTGGAAGCTGTTGTCATTAGTGCTGGCAGGTAAGTCCACTCAACCAGATATCAAACTGCTTATTCCATATAGAAAAGTGTGACCTCAGAAGTGCTAGTGAAAAGTCTCCACTGGGTTTAGCGAGCCAATCGAGCAACCAGGACCATAAACAGATCTGGATCTCCTAACTCCAAGGTGATCATGACATGCTGGCCTCTGTGGGTACTCCGAATAGCTCTCAGCTCACCTCAAAGCAGAATCTACTTTGGTATTTCTAGGGTCCTTCAGATGAATAAGAACATACAGAATACCCTAAACCTAACTACTCAACCCACAGATCAAAAATGTTCAAATGCTGACTGTATCATATGGTTCAATCTAATATTTATTTTGCCATTTGTTCCAGCCTTCCAGGAGAGGAATAAATAAGGAGATTGAGTAAGCATTCACAGTTTCTATTGAGTTTTTACAGTTACTTACAGAGGCTTTCAGCAATCAAAAACTTCTGCCTTTTGGGCAATAACTGTAACAGTGAAAGTGAAGTGAAAGTCACTCAGTCGTGTCCGACTCTTTGAAACTCCATGGACTATACAGTCCATGGAATCCTCCAGGCCAGAATACTGGAGTGGGTAGCCTTTCCCGTCTCCAGGGGATCTCCCACATTGCAGGTGGATTCTTTACAAGCTGAGCCACCAGAGAAGCCCAACTGTAACAGGACCATTTATAAATAATTTACTATTATTTACGTCAGGCCCTGTTGTAATTATATGAATTTATTCAAAACTCACAGGGGAGTTACTATTATGATGATGATGATGATCACTTTAAGAGAAAACAGGTACAGAGAAGTTAATAACTTTTCCAAGATCACATAGCTAATGAGAGGAAGAGCTGAGATTTGAATGTAGGCATTAGGGCTCCATTAGCTAAACTCCTGACCACTGTACTATACTGCCCCCTGGCAGCTGAAGTTTGTAAGTCTCCACCTCTGTGTTCTTTTGCTTTTTAGGTTCCATCCCCCCTCAGTGGTGGGAACTTTGGGGAGTGCTGCTGCCGCATCTAAGTTTTTGGGGCTCAGCGTGACAGAGTGCCAAGAGGCCCTGGCTATTGCTGTTTCTTATGCTGGGGCACCCATGGCAAATGCTGCCACTCAGACCAAGCCACTTCACGTGGGCAATGCTGCCAGGCATGGGCTAGAAGCTGCTTTCCTGGCAATGCTGGGTCTCCAGGGAAACAAACGGGTTTTGGATTTGGAGACAGGGTTTGGGGCCTTCTATGCCAACTATTCTCCTAAAGTCCTTCCAGACCTAGAGTCACACACTTGGCTTCTGGACAAGCAGGATGTGGCCTTCAAGCGTTTCCCTGCCCATTTGGCCACCCACTGGGTGGCAGACACAGCTGCATCTCTGAGAAGGCACCTTGTATCAGACAAAGCCCCGCTGCCCACTGACCGCATTGAGAGAATTGTGCTGCGAGTCCCAGACGTCCAGTATGTGAACAGGCCCTTCCCCAGCTCCGAGCACGAAGCCCGCCACTCCTTCCAGTATGTGGCCTGTGCCACGCTGCTCGACGGCGCCATCACTGTCCCAGCCTTCCACAAACACCAGATCAACAGGTCACAGGTGAGACAGCTGCTTGGTAAGGTGGAGCTGGAGCACCCTCGAGACAACCTACCAAACTTCAACTCACTGTACTGTGAGATGAGTGTGACCCTCAAGGATGGAGCCATCTTCACAGAGCGTTCGGATACCTTCTACGGTCACTGGAGGAAGCCTCTGAGCCAGAAGGACCTACAGGAAAAGTTCAGAGCCAATTCCTGCAGGATGCTGTCCTGCCACGCTGTAGAAAGGCTTCTAGAGACAGTAGGAAACCTAGAAGACCTGGAAGATTGCTCTGTGCTAACCACACTTCTGAAAGAACCCTCTCCACCAAAGATAGCTTCAAAATCTATCTAGCATTTAACAATTCCATCATACAATCTCTCCTGTGGCTTGACAACATCCAAGTGACTTTGTATTGGGGGAAATTCAATTCTCTGCTGTAGAGAACAAGGGTCTGTCCTTGGCCTGCCTGGCAATAAGGGCAGCACGCTTCAGGGCCCAGACACAGAACTAGATATACATGGAAGCAGTCTTGCCCTGTAAATTTTGCAAGATGGTTCCAGTAACCTATTTTGGCAAGGTAATGAAGGTGCAAGAAACACAGAGAATTTTTTTTAAAAGCATTCATAAGGCTGAAATTCAAGTCACCTGTGCTTAGCTTAAACTTTTCAGAGGAGTTTTTTATGAACCTTTATGAACCTCGAGGCGTGAGAGGGATTTGAACTTCTACATAAAACTTGCTGACAGTGAAGATGGCTCTGATCTGTTGTGGCGCCAACAGACTTCTTAGACTATGAGTTATAAGAAGCCCTTCACAATGGAGGGGATGCTATTGGGTTTAAAATAAGGGCTTCATTGTTTCAAATCCTGCCTCTGCCATTGACTAGATGTGGCACTGGGCATGGTTTGGGGTATCCCTCAAGTTATGCTTTAATTTTTTAAAAAAAGTATAAAAAATAGAACAGTTTGACTCTAGAAGCAGTATTCTTAATACAATCTATCATCTTTCATTATAAAAAATAATTTTGAGACTAATATCATGGATGTAGAATCTGAGATGTAATAAAGTATGACAGCCAAAACATAGCATATATGTGGATAGTCAAATAGTATTAAACTGTATAAAACAATTAAATGTCTTGTGGGGTTAAAATTGCCACATTAGTATTATATATACATAAGCAGGGAGTTACTAGAGTTCATGTAGTCTAAATTCCTTGCATTGTCCAAGAAAAGGGCAAGCTATTAACTCTAGACTTTGACTTGCAAGTGTGTATGTTGACATTTCTAGGGTGACTATATTAAAAAACAACAGTAGAATGTATCACTTCCAGGTTAATAGAAGAAGAAATAAGGAATTAGGTAAAAATAATCCGAAGTAAAGTAAGAAAGGAAGGGGAAAAGAAATACAGAAAAGACAACAAACAGAAAGCACAATATAAAATGACAGGAAAAAAATCTAAATATACCTACAAATATACTACAAACATACAAATATACTACTTTACATGTCACAATTCATCCGTTTTACATTTTATTAGTTTTAATAAATGCATAGAGTCGTGCAAATATCACTGCAATCCAGTTTTGGAAAACCACCACTTTCAAACACCCCTTAGGCCTGCTTGCAATCAATTCTCACTCCCATCTCCAGTCCTCTCCAGTCCTCAGCAGCCAATGATCTGCTTTCTATCTCTACAGTTTTGTCTTTTTCCAACATTTCATATAAATGGAACCATACAATATATAGTCTTATGTGTCTGGCTCTTTCACTTAGCATAAGAGTTTTATTCCACATATGTATAAGTACTTTATTCCCTTTCATTGCTGAGTAGCACCCCATCATATGGATACACCACATTTGTTTACCCACTCATTGGTTAAAGAGAAGGTAGATAGCTTCCACTTTGGGGCTGTTATGAAAAAAATGCTTCTATGAACATTCACAAACATGTCTTTCTGGGGACATATCTTTCCATTACTCGGGTGGATTCCTACGAGCAGGAGTGCTGGATCATTTGGTAATTACTTATTTATCTGTATTAAAAACTGTTTTCCAAAGTAGCTTTATCACATTACATTTCCGCCAGCAATGTATGATGGTTTCAGTTTTCTCCTTATTTTCACCAAACTTTGGAATTATCAGTCTTTGTCATTTTAGCCAGTCTAGTGAGTATATAATTGTATCTCATTGTGGTTCTAATTTGCATTTTCCTGATGACTAATTCTTGCCCATTTTTGCCTATTATTTTAATTATGTTATCTTCTTATTGAGTTTTAAGACTTCATTTTCTATTCTGACCATAATTCTTTAATAAATACATGTTTTATAAATATTATCTACCAATCTGTTGCTTGTCTTATTGTATTTTTAATGGTGTATTTTGAAGAGCAGAACTTTAAAATTTTGATCAAGTATTTTTTGGCCATTTTTAAAAATAATTTTTGTTCTTACTTTTGGTATTACTAGAAGGGATTTTAAAAATCCAGTTATGTACTTTATTCAAGACACATAAAGATTAAGAAAAGCTGAAAGTAAAAAAGATGAGGGAAATGTAGCTAGAATATTAACAAAAGAAAGAGAATAAAAAAATTTAATATTAAAAAAGAATTCAAGCAAAAAAAACTTTACTAGAAAAAAGATAATAATGATAAATTGAAGCCATTAGAGAACTAAAATAATTCTAAACTTCTGTATCTAAATACTACTAAACTGCAAAGAGAAATAGATAAATCCAACATTTATATTTTTGAAGAATTTTAACATTTCTTCCATAGTAGTTTATATTTCAAGGAAACCAAAAATAAACAGACTATAAAAGATTTAAACACACTCAACACATTTTATCTAATGGACATATACAGAGTTGTGCACTCAACAACTAGAGAGTTCACAATCTTATAAAAATGGACCACAGAGCAGAGCATTTATAAAAATGGACCATATACTTGGGCATAAAGCAAGTCTCAACTTTTGAAAGCACTGGATCATCCAGATCATTATCTCTAATCACAATACAATCAAGTTAAAAATCAATGTAATAAAACAGGAGATTCGTATGGACACATACGCACTAGGTATTCAACTCTTTGTGACCCCATGGACTGTAGTCCACCAGGCTCCTCCGTCCATGGGATTTCCCAGGCAAGAATACTGGAGTGGGTTGCCATTTCCTTCTCCAAGGAACCTTCTGACCCAGGGATGGAGCCAGTGTCTTCTACATTGCAGGCAGATTCTTATACTGTCTGAGCCAGGGGGGAAACCCATATATAAAATAGATAACTAATAAGGACCTACTATACAGTCCAGGGAACTCCACTCAGTACTCTATAATGGTCTATATGGGAAAAGAAGCAAAAAAAGAGTGGACATATGTATATGTAAAACTGATTCACTTTGCTGAAACTAATATAACATTTTAAATCAACTACATCCCAATAAAAAATGTATTAAACTTCTTAAAAATCATTTTTAAGTTGAAAAAGATCAATGTAAAAATACAATCAGAAAAGCCTGACACATTTAGAAATAAACAATTCCTCTAAATAACTCAAATCACAAAAGAAGTTATAGAGAAAATTATAAAACATTTAGAACGAACCAGTAACAAAAATGCCACATATCAAAATTTATAGGATATAATAAAAACGGTACTTATAAATTTAGAATTTTCTTATCACTGGCTCTGTATTACATGGATTCAGCATTCAAAAACTAAAATCATGCCCTTTGGTCCATCACCTCATGGCAAATAGATGGGGAACAATAGAAACAGTGACAGACTTTCTTTTCTTGGGCTCCAAAATCACTGCAGATGGTGACTGCAGCCATGAAATTAAAAGATGCTTGCTCCCTGAAAGAAAAGCTATCACCAACCTAGACAGCATATTAAAAAGCAAAGCCATTACTTTACCGGCAAATGTCCAACTAGTCAAAGCTATGGTTTTTCCAGTAGTCATGTATGGATGTGAGAGTTGAACCATAAAGAAAGCTGAGGGCCAAAGAATTGATGCTTTTGAACTGGGGTGTTGGTGGTAATGCAAATTGATACAGTCACTATGGAGAACAGTATGGAAATTCCTTTACAAACTGAGAATAAAAGCACCATGTGGCCTACCAATTCCACTGCTGAGCATACACTCTGAGGAAACAATGACTGAAAGACACGTGTATTCCAATGTTCATGGCAGCCCTATTTACAAGAGCTAGGAGACTTCTCTTGTGGCTCAGCGGGTAAAGAATCCACCTGCAATGCGGGAGACCTGGGTTCGATCCCTGGGTTGGGAAGATCCCCTGGAGAAGAGAAAGGCTACCCACTCCAGTATTCTGGCCTGGAGAATTCCATGGACTGTATAGTCCATGGGGTCGCAAAGAGTCGGACTCGACTGAGCAACCTTCACTTTCACTTTTCAGGACATAGAAACAACCTAGATATTCATCAACAGATGAATGGATAAGAAGTTGTGGAACATATGAACGATGGAATAGTATTCACCCATGAAAGGGAACACATTTGACTCAGTTCTAATGAGGTGGATGAACCCAGAGCCTACTATACAGAGTGAAAGTCAGAAAGAGAAAAATAAATATCATATATTAATGCACACATATGGGTTCTAGGGTAATGGTACTGATGAACCTATTTGCAGGGCAGGAATAGAGATGCACTCATAGAGAACAGACTTGTGGACACAGTGAGGGAAGGAGAGGGTGAGACGAACTGCGAGAGTGGCATTGAAACATAGATATTACCATTTGTAAACCAGATAGCTAGTGAGAAATTGCTGCATAACACAGGGAGCTCAATCCAGTGCTCTATGACATCCTGGGGGGTGGTTAGAGGAAGGTTCAGGAGGAGTGTACATGAATGCATGTGTGCTCAATTGTGTCTGACTGTTTGAGACCTCATGGACTGTAACCCGCCAGGCTCCTCTGTCCATAGGATTTTCCAGGGAAGAATACTGGAGGGGGTTGCCATTTCCTCTTTCAGGGGATCTTCTGGACTCAGGGATCAAACCCATATCTCCCACATTGCAGGCAGATTCTTTATCACCGGGCCCCGTGGGAAGCCCTAGGGAGACATGTATACTTATTGCTGATTCACATTATTGTACGTCAGAAAATAATGCAATATTGTAAAGCAATTATCTTCCAATTAAAAACAAACAACAACACCAAAAAAAAAAAAAAACCAAGACAATGAACCCCAAATGGAGTTGTTTATGCTAAGTCCATATCCACCAAATCAAGGCTTAATTGAATTACAGTTTTTGCTCTTCCAGATATAGAATCTTGAACCAGTGAATCAGGAATCTCTGACCAGATTATCAGTTAGGTAATCTGCCTGATAGACCTCTGCCATCCTCTAAGCAAAGTAACCATGCAATAACCAATTCAGGTTTTTTTTTTTTCACCCAGTGTAACTTCCCTGTTTCCACTCCCTTCTGTCTAGAAAAGTCTTTCATTTTGCTCAGCTCCTTATGCCCCTTTCTACCTATTAGATTGGGAGCAACATGATTCAAACCAATTTCTGCTTAACTAAACCCTTTTAAGGGCTTCCCTGATAGCTCAGTTGGTAAAGAATCCGTCTACAATGCAAGAGACCCCGGTTCGATTCCTGAGTCAGGAAGGTCTGCTGGAGAAGAGATAGGCTGCCCACTCCAGTATTCTTGGGCTTCCCTTGTGGCCCAGCTGGTAAAGAATCCGCCCGCAATGCAGGAGACCTGGCTTCAACCCCTGGGTTGGGAAGATCCCCTGGAGAAGGGAAAGGCTACCCCCTCCAGTATTCTGGCCTGGGGAATTTTAGAGACTGTATATTCCATGGGGTCGCAAAGAGTCAGACATGACTGAGTGACTTTCACTTCACTAAACCCTTTAAAAAAATCTAATATGACTCAGTCTGTCTTTTCACACCCCTGAAGGCTGCTTCAGACCAACAGCAGGGGTTGAAGGCGATCTCCCCTGAGGGGGACAACAGCACTCAAGGTGACCTTGACACTGGCTGTTATACCCACTGAGTTCGCTGAAGGCAGGAGAAAATATCAGGGAACATGGGTCTACAGAGAGAGCTTAATGGTCCTCTTCACTGACAGCCCTGTACACCATCCACCCTCACTTACCACATACCAAAAAAACAGAGGAGGGAGAGGAGGAGGGAGGCTGGCTCCCCACATTCCTTTCTAGCTGATTCCTTTTAAAAAGCTAGGGCATTTTAGAGCCATAGTGCTGGTGGAGACTTTGGATGGACTGAGAGAGTTAAAGGGGAGCCCATGTCTCTTCCTTTCATGAGGCTGGAGAGCAGGGACAGCTCTGTGAGCTCCTCCATCTTGAGAAAGCCCAAGACAGGGCTTGGGCTGCTCTGATCTGACATCTAAGCATCGTGGCAAATGCTTGCTTCCTCTCTCTTGTCTCCTTCAGCCCACGGTTAGTGTGATAGGCCAGACAGCCAGAGAGAAAGCCCACCATGAGGCTGGGACAAAAGCTCCAGCTCACAGGAGAGGTTTATATTCCAGCTCCTTCTCTGTATGTCTGCATCCTCAGCACAGGTCCATGATCTTGAGCCAAGGGACCTCGGTCACCAGACACAGCTCGGCCAGCTCTGGGGAGCTCGAGGGCTGGTATATAATCAGTTCAGTTCAGTTCAGTTCAGTTCAGTCGCTCAGTCGTGTCCGACTCTTTACGACCCCATGAATCGCAGCACGCCAGGCCTCCCTGTCCATCACAAACTCCCAGAGTCTGCTCAAATTCATGTCCATCGAGTCACTGATGCCATCAAGCCATCTCATCCTCTGTCGTCCCCTTCTCCTCCTGTCCCCAGTCCCTCCCAGCATCAGGGTCTTTTCCAATAAGTCAACTTTTCGCATGAGGTGGCCAAAGTATTGGAGTTTCAGCTTCAGCATCAGTCCTTCCAATGAACACCCAGGACTGATCGCCTTTAGGATGGACTGGTTGGATCTCCTTGCAGTCCAAGGGACTCTCAAGAGTCTTCTCCAACACCACAGTTCAAAAGCATCAATTCTTCGGTGCTCAGCTTTCTTCACAGAAAAACTCTCACATCCTTACATGACCATGGGAAAAACCATAGCCTTGACTAGACGGACCTTTGTTGGCAAAGTAATGTCTCTGCTTTTTAACATGCTATCTAGGTTGGTCATAACTTTCCTTCCAAGGAGTAAGCGTCTTTTAATTTCATGGCTGCAGTCACCATCTGCAGTGATTTTGGAGCCCAAAAAATAAAGTCTGACACTGTTTCCACTGTCTCCCCATCTATTTCCCATGAGGTGATGGGACCAGATGCCATGATCTTCATTTTCTGAATGTTTAAGCTTTAAGCCAACTTTTTCACTCTCTCCTTTCACTTTCATCAAGAGGCTTTTTAGTTCCTCTTCACTTTCTGCCATAAGGGTGGTGTCATCTGCATATCTGAGGTTATTGATATTTCTCCCAACAATCTTGATTCCAGCCTGTGCTTCTTCCTAAAGATCATACATGGATTTCCCAGGTGACTCAGATGGTAAAGAATCTGCCTGGAATGTGGGAGATCCGGGTTTGATCCCTGAGTAGGAAAGATCTCCTGGAGAAGGGACTGGCACCCCACTCCACTATTCTTGCCTGGAGAACTCCATGGACAGAGGAGCCTGGCGGGCTACAGTCCACAGGTTCACACAGAGTCGGACACGACTGAGTGACTAACACTTTCCCTTGAAGTACATTCAAATGTGCACCAAAAGAACCCATGGGCTCTGCACAAGGCTGTGCTCATGGCTAAGGTTTACTATCGTGAAAGGACACATGATAAGATCGACAAGAGACAAAGACAGGCAGAGTCTGGAGAATCCCCTGCACAGGATTTCAAGGTTCCTTCTCTCCAGTGAGGAGCTGCATGAATGTGCCTCTTTCTCCAGCAGAGAAGAGGGCAGTAAAGTGTGTTTCACATGTCTTCCCTGGGAAGGCACTTACCACCCAAGGTTCTGATAAGGTCATGAAGGTATCCTCTGCCCAATAACAACTACAATTCCAAACTCCAAGAAGGAAAGCAAGTGTTCGGCATAATCACATTGTTTGCACAGTCTAGGCAAAGTGAATCACCTTTATCAGTTAGGGAGGGGGTCAAGTGCCAAGTTCCCAGACGCCAACCTGGGGGTTCAGAATAAAGCCTGTGGACCAGTCCGATGCCCATCCTCATAAAACATGGCAGGAAAACACTTCTTCCAACGTTAACAAATGAAAAAAAAATGACCATATGCTTGTCAAACAACCAAGGATAGCTGGATAATTCAATGACAGCTATTTCATCTTTTGAGTCAAGATCACATTGAAAGTGCCTATAATCAATTAATAAAGCGTGCAATGCAACTGTTTGGAGCTAAAAATAGTTCTCCTTGAACAAGTTCTTCTAAATACTAGAGAGGTATCACTGTTCAAACACATGATAAAACAGCCCCCTCATTTGTCCTACTCCACCAGTTTTCATGTGAGGGGCCACACCACCTAGGTGCACATCTGAGCCATTTTGTTGGCTGTATCCTGAAGGATCCTCTCACATCCCAGCAGCTGTGTTTGCATCCAGGCTTCTGCTGGGTCTGCATCAGCAAACCTATCAGAAGAGGAGATCTAATCAAGTGGGAGAAATGTTTCTTAGGCACCTGATAGCATGGCTGTGAAGAGAGTTAAAATTATAGCTCGCACTGGCCTCTCAAACACAGCAATATCCAGAACAAAAGCTCACAGGCACTGTTCACGTAAGGAATCCGTTCCAACGTGAGGCTTCAATGAACTAGCCAGTTAGTAAGAAAAAGGAAGGCTTTATGTACTAGGACCAAGAGGAAACAATTCAAGAAAGCACAACTGGAGCCATGCAGCTGGATGATATCATACAAGAGTTGCTATCCTGAAATTTTCTTCTTATAGACTAAGCCAGAGCATTTTGTAAGAATACATCTTCTCCGTGATTCAACGCCACCTGGTCTTATCACTTTAAACTACAGTCCCTTGCTATGTCCACCCCCACATTAATGCCAATCACCAAATACCGCAGACCGGTAAGGAAAGATAATTCATTAAGCTATCAGAAAAGCAGCTACATTTATACTCATCCGGAGGAAGGGAAATAGGAAAGTGCTTACCCGACAGGAAGCTTTTCATCCTTTTCTTCCCCTCCATCCCCAATATTATCCTGACCCACTATGACTTCACAAGCAGGAATGTTTCAGCTGCCAGCGCAGGGCAATGCAGCACCAGCTCGTGGGCTTCTTAGCACAGTGGAAGGCGTGAAGTGTCCTTCACAGAACTGTTGACAGTGCAGTTCTGGGCCACCCCAAAACTGCCTGCAAAGACAGGGGATCTGGGATTATTTGAGGCAGCTGACAAAATAAACCTATGAACAATTAAATCTTAAGCAAAGAATTAAGGCATGTAAGAGCAATAACATGTGAATCAGATGGAAAAATAGCATTCCTTTAAAGTCTTGTGGAGTTGATAAGACTTTAATTCATTAAAGTCAGGATAGCAATCTATATTTGTCAAAGTGACTCAGAGATGTTTTTGTAAAAACTGGTGCCAAATGCTAGAACACAGACCTAATCATTATGGCTTCAGTGTAACCCTTGGAGAGAGTGGACATTATAGACAGACATAAAGGGTTTATATTAAGCTAATAATAATAAAGATAACAAATATTCTACATCAACAGTATGAAATTCTGTCACAGGCTAGAATACCTATCAGGATGCTAATTTTTGCTAAATATTTCAAGTTCAGTACACAGTTGAAGTATACAGTTTTTGAGATAATTTTATTTCTCTTAAAATAAAAAATCTCTTTTTTATGTGTTAGAATAAAAGTTTTTAATACCATTAACTTTTTATTGATTTTGAAAGTAATACTGTGTTAGATGTGAAGACACTAATTTTAGCATCTGATGGGCAATAATCTTTCTAAAGTTGTCTCAGGGCAAACCTATTCATAATGGAAGAAAAGAATAAATTCTCAAAACACCAGTAACTCAAATATAATCAATTTCCCTCACTCTCCATGGGGTTTTGTAAGTAGACATTTCAATTTGTTTACACGATAAACTTTGTGTATATATAATATATAGCAAGTCTCCAAAGATGGTGTCCGAGTACCCGTGCATCTCAGTACTCATGCCCTTTTATTCCTCACCTTGAATCGGGTCTCACTGTTGATCAACAGAACGTAGCAGAAGTGATGCTGAGAAACTTCTTGGCTAAAGCATAAGAGGGACGCCCGGTTTTCTTGGAATCCTTGTTCTGAACAACACTAGCTCTCATATGAACAACTTGAGTACCCGAGGTCTATGGGTTCTAAGGAAGCCAAAGACTGCTGCATAGCCAGCCCTCAACTGTTCCAGCCAACCTCAACTCAGGCACCAGACTTGGGAGTAACAACACCATTGTGGTGCTACCCAGCCCAGCGAAACCTTCAGAGGTTCGCAGCCCCAGCCACTCTGACTGAACAGCATGAGTGATCTTAAGCAAATTCAGCTAAGCTCAGTCAACCTTCAGATGTAGGAGTGGTAACAGGTTATTGTTTAAGCCACTATTGGTGGTATTTGTTACACAGCAATACATATCCGGAATACGGTATATATAAAGGAACACTAAGCAACCTATTTAGATAGAGATACTGGGTTGGCCAAAAGTTTGCGTTTTACTGTAACATTTTATGGAAAAACCCGAATGGGCTTTTTGGCCAACCCAATATAAGTATCCACATACTAGGACTCGGAGCAACACACTCCTAATCTATTAATAAAATAACGACCCCATTTCTCACTGTGGAACATTTCCAAATTGCCTCCCAATACATCAGAATATTGTGAACACTTAAAATAATCTTAAAACTGATTTTAGTTTGAAAAAGAAATACATAACATATAGCTCCTTCCGAAGGGAACTAGATGAAAAGAAGCCAAAGCTATCTAAGACAGTTGTACATGTAAATCAGTCTTTGAAAAGACGGAGTCACCTATGTGTAAGTGATTCCTGCACAGAAAAGGCCCAGAAACAGGCAGGCCGCTGCTGTGACTTCCTAAACCAGAATGGGGACTGTACTCCAAATGCCACCTGTCACCTACGAGCCAAACCCAAATCTGCAATGCAACATCTTTGGGTGACTCATATACTCTTTGAAGTTAGAGACACACTGGTTTAGGCTGAGGGTTCCCAAACTTGTCTGCATATGAAAATCATCTGGGAATCTTAATTCCAATATCCAGGCCATAAGGACATGGGCATCGATGGTTTTGAAGCTCACCAGTGGATTCCAGGTGCAGCCACTGGTCATTCTAGTAGAGCGCTTGGTTCTCAAACTTGGCTGCACAGTAGAATCATCTGGAGAACATCAAAAAAACCACTAAATTTTGTTTATACCCTCAGAGTCCAATGTAACTGGTCCCAGGTGTGACCTGGGCTTTGTGTATGTGTGTGTGTGTGTGTGTGTGTGTGTGTGTGTGTGTGTGTGTTAGGTGCTCAGTCATGTCCGACTCTTTGCGACCCCAAGGTCACCAGGCTCCTCTCTCCACGGAATTCTCCAGGCAAGAATACTGGAATGGGTAACTATTCCCTTCTCCAGGGGATCTTCCTGACCCAGGGATTGAACCCAGGTCTCCTGCATTGCAAGCAGATTCCTTACCATCTGAGCCACCAGTGAAGCCCAACCTGCGCATTCAGTTAAGTTCAGTCACTCAGTCATGTCTGACTCTTGTGACCCCATGGACTACAGCACGCCAGGCTTCCCTGTCCATCACCAGCTCCCAACATGAGTTTACTCAAACTCATGTCCATTGAGTCAGTGATGCCATCCAACTATCTCGTCCTCTGTCATCCCCTTCTCCTCCCACCTTCAATCTTTCCCAGCATCAGGGTCTTTTCAAATAAGTCAGCTCTTCACATCAGGTGAGCAAAGTATTACAGTTTCAGCTTCAACATCAGTCCTTCCAATGAATATTCAGGACTGATCTCCTTTAGGATGGACTGGTTGGATCTCCTTGCAGTCCAAGGGACTCTCGAGAGTCTTCTCCAACACCACAGTTCAAAAGCATCAATTCTTCAGTACTCAGCCTTCTTTCTGGTCCAACTCTCACATCCATATGTGACTACTGGAAAAACCATAGCCTTGCCTAGTAGGACCTTTGTTGGCAAAGTAACGTCTCTGCTTTTTAATACGCCGTATAGGTTGGTCATAACTTTTCTCCCAAGGAGTAAGCGTCTTTTACTTTCATGGCTGCAGTCACCATCTGCAGTGATTTTGGCACTGGGAGGTTTTAAAAACTCTTCAAGTGTGTCTCATGTGCCACAGACTCAGAGCCTGAAACAGGGGTTCAAAATGGTAGCTGAGTCTGCACCACTGTTTCGGGAAGAGGGTTTGGAAGTCAGTGAGCATTAATTAAAATGAACAGTTGGCCTCACAGCTTTCAGCTCACTCACCAGGCACGCCGACAGCACCGAGCTCGCTGAACTTCAGGTCTGCCAAGTCTAGTGCATCCTCACTGGCCCTCCTGGCACTTTCCTCCAGCACATGTCTCCTCTCTTCTGCTGGGCTCTCTTTCAAGTGATTAATGATGTGCATCTGCTCAGCATTAGGAGCAAATATCTTCACCTTCAAAAATAGAAATAAAAGCAAATGATGTCATTTCCTCTATGAAGATGAGCAAGTCAATCTCAGAGCCTAAATCAGAAAGAAAACCACGAGGTAATTCCGTGTGCCTTCAGGACCAACACCAACTGAAAAATATTATAGCTCAACTGCAAGGGAGAAATTTCAGGGGACTCCTAGAGGGAAAAAGACTAGAGCTATAAATTAGCTTCCATAAAGAAAGCAGAACTGAAAGAGGTTGATTGCTGTATGTGTGAGTGTGTGTGTGGATTTAAAGCATGTGTGTGTATATATATATATACACACACGCACATATATGTATGTATTTAAGGGCTTCCCAGGTGGCACGAGTGGTAAGGAACCTGCTTGCTAATGCAGGAGGCATAAGAGAAGTGGGTTTGATCCCTGGGTCGGAAAGATCCCCTGGAGGAGGGCATGGCAACCCACTCCAGTATTCTTGCCTAAGGAATCCCATGGACAGAGAAGCCTAGCAGACCATGGTCCATAGGGTCACAAAGAGTCAGACACAACAAAAGTGACTTAGCATGCCTGCATATATACATATACTTTTTAAAGAGGTGAAAGAAAGGATCCAATTTTACAGAGAGGAATGTATAGGGCTCCAAAACATGGGAGAATGGATGAAATCAGCCCTTGAAATCTTTCGAAAGCAGTGATTCTTAACTCTGGCTGCATATTACAATCCCCTGGGGTGTTTGAGGCCCAAACAGACTATTTACATGGAAACCTTTGGGAGTCAAGCACTAGCCTGAGCACTGGCATGGCTTAAAACCTCCCCAGGTGATCCTACCATTTGTCAGGTTGACAGCAGATGATCTAAAGCAAATGAGATATAAAACTCACAACCTCAGGGCTCTGAGTTAAAATCTTAGGGCTTTTATTACCAAGAGCTCAGAGCAAATTTGGAAGCTCTCATTTGCATCACTTCCAAGCAATTAGTAAGAGAAAAGAAAGTTACAAGTAGTAGGATCAACAGGAAACAATTCAACTAAGCACAACTGGATCCATACACCTTCCTGTATACTGTGGGGCGGCCTTTGAGTCACACCTTCTTCAGCGCCTCCTTCTCAACCCTTAAGCGCAGAGTCCACTTCTCTTGAAGATGGACAGGGCTGGCCTGAGTCAAAGGTCGCCTGACTCTGAGAGGCACCATTAGGGCTAGAAAGCATCAGGTCAAGAGTCTCAACCTCCTATCGCTAAACTCTGTATTTAATTAAAATATATAACAATATTCTAAACATGCTCTCTGGCCCATGGTTTTGAGGAATTGAGGAATATCTCCTATCTGTGATATACGTGAGAGAGATCCTAAGCACACGTATATCCCATTATTTGTGAGAAGACATAGAACATTCTGAAGGCACAGACAGATGTACACAAACATGGACTGATTTTTAAACCAATAATTTTAGAAACAGATTGGCCTGCAGTTGCTTCATGGAGTTAATTGGATCTACCTGCCCAAAGTGGAGGTGACAGTCAAAAACATACTTCCATCACTAGGGTGTCCCTTGGACCCTTTAACAAAGTGCTGTATTGTAGTCAAGAGCAAATGAGTCCCCAAAACCAAACGGAGCAATGGAAAAATGAGCAGAAGACCTAAACAGACATTTCTCCAAAGAAGAAATAAGAAGGCCAATAGGCACATGAAAAAATGCTCAGTATCGCTAATTATTAGAGAAATGCAAATCAAAAAGACAATGAGGTTAACACCTCACACTGGTCAGAATGGCCATCACTTAAAAGTCTATAAATAATAAATGCTGGAGAGGATGTGGAGAAAAGGAAACCCTCCTACACTGTAATTGGGGATGTAAATTGGCATAGCCACTATGGAAAACAGTATGGAGGTTTCTCAGAAAACTAAAAATAGAATTACCTATGATCCAGAAATCCCACTCCCGGGCATATATCTGGACAAAAGTATAGTTCAAAAGGATACATGCAGCATTATTCACAATAGCCAAGACATGGAAACAATCTAAATGTTCATCAATGGATGAATGGATAAAGAATATGTGATACAAATACATAATGGACACTACTCAGCCATAAAAAATAATGAAATAATGCCATTTGCAGCAACACGGGTATAACTATAGAGATTATCATACTAAGTGAAGTAAGTCAGAAAAAGACAAATACCATATTATATTACATGTATGTGGGATCTAAAATATGACAGCAATTAGCCTATTTATGAAACAGAGACAGAATCACAGACATAGAGAACAGACTGGTACTTGCCAAGGGGGAAGGGGTTGGGGGAGGGATGGAGTGAGAAGATGGCATTTGCAGATATGTTATAATACACAGAATTGAACATCAACAAGGTTCTACTATGGAGCAGAAAGAACTATGTACAATACCCTATGATAAACCATAATGGAAAGAGAATATTTTATTTTATTTTTGAAAGAGAATATTTTTTAAAAAGAATATATATGCTTGGGCTTCCCAGGAGGCGTTAGTGGTAAAGAACCCACATGCCAATGCAGGAGATGTAAGAGACAGACTTTCTGTAAATATATATATATACCAAATCATTTTGCTGTACAACAGTAATTAACACAACACTGTAAACCAACTATACTTCAACATAAAAAAAGAGTAAGGAAATCCCTCTACTTTGGAGGGACTTCACCTCAAGGACAGACACCTGGGTTCATTAAAAAAACAACAACCCAGAGCAGGTAGGACACTGCTCTCCACCCTCCAGAAAATCAATAACTCCCTGTTGAGCAAATGAATGAATAACAGCCACATAAATTTGAATATCCTTCAAGGTAAACAGGTGCGAGATTTAAATAGTTTATTTTTCCTAAGTTTTATTGGGCTGGCCAAAAAGTTCATTCAGGCTTCTCTGTACCATCTCAGTGAGCTCCTCATGAATAGACATGTCTTCTGACTTAAACTTCAAGTCCTACCATCAAAAAATAAACAAGTAGCATATCTTAAATTATTATTTGAAAGAATGGTGTTCAGTTCAGTTCAGTCCCTCAGTCATGTCCGACTCTTTGCGACCTCATGAACCACAGCCCACCAGGCCTCCCCATCCATCACCAACTCCCAGAGTTTACCCAAACTCATGTCCATCGAGTCGGTGATGCCATCCAGCCATCTCATCCTCTGTCATCCCCTTTTCTTCCTGTCCCCAATCTCTCCCAGCATCAGGGTCTTTTCCAGTGAATCAACTCTTCACATGAGGTGGCCAAAGTATTGGAGTTTCAGCTTCAGCATCAGTCCCTCCAATGAACACCCAGGACTGATCGCCTTTAGGATGGACGGGTTGGATCTCCTTGCAGTCCAAGGGACTCTCAAGAGTCTTCTCCAACACCACAGTTCAAAAGCATCAATTCTTCAGTGCTCAGCTTTCTTCACAGTCCAGCTCTCACATCCATACATGACCAGTGGAAAAACCATAGCCTTAACTAGACAGACCTTTGTTGGCAAAGTAATGTCTCTGCTTTTTAATATGCTATCTAGGTTGGTCATAACTTTCCTTCCAAGGAGCAAGAATCTTTTAATTTCATGGCTGCAATCACCATCTGCAGTGATTTTGGAGCCCAGAAATATAAAGTCTGACACTGTTTCCCCATCTATTTCCCATGAAGTGATGGAACCAGATGCCATGATCTTAGTTTTCTGAATGCTGAGCTTTAAGCCAACTTTTTCACTCTCCTCTTTCACTTTCATCAAGAGGCTCTTTGTTCTTCTTCACTTTCTGCCATAAGGGTGGTGTCATCTGCATATCTGAGGTTAATGATATTTCTCCCGGCAATCTTGATTCCAGCTTGTGTGGCATCCAGCCCAGCATTTCTCATGATGTACTTTGTATATAAGTTAAATAAGCAGGGTGACAATATACAGCTTTGACATACTCCTTTTCCTATCTGGAACCAGTCTGTTGTTCCATGTCCAGTTCTAACTGTTGCTTCCTGACCTGCATACAGGTTTCTCAAGAGGCAGGTCAGGTGGTCTGGTATTCCCATCTCTTTCAGAATTTTCCACAGTATCACTGTGGAAATCAGTATGGCAGATACACAAAGAGCTAAACATGGGAGTACCCTATGATCCAACAATTCCACTTCTAGGTACGTACCCAAAATAATTAAAGGCAGGGATTCAGCAGACACTTGTACACCAGTGTTCATAGCAGCATTATTGCTATAAGTGAAAGTCGCTCAGTCATGTCTAACTCTTTGCGACCCCATGGACTATACAGGCCATGGAATTCTCCAGGCCAGAATACTGGAGTGGGTAGCCTTTCCCTTCCTCCAGGGGATCTTCCGAAGCCAAGGATCAAATCCAGGTCTCCTGCATTTCGAGCGGATACTTTACCAGCTGAGCCACAAGGGAAGCCCAAGAAAACTGGAGTGGGTAGCCTATCCCTTCTCCAGCAGATCTTCCCGACTCAGGAATCGAACTGGGGTCTCCTGCATTGCAGCCAGATTCTTTACCAACTGAGTTACCAGGGAAGCCCATTATTCACTGTAGCAAAAGAAAAAAAAACAACCCAAATGCTTTAGATGGATGAACAGATCCACTAATGTGATATCTACACAAAATGGAATATTATTCAACATTAAAAAGGAATGAAATTCTGATACACAGTACAGCCTAGATGAACCCTGAAGACATTAGCATTAGCATTAGTCACTCAGACTCTTCATGAGTCTGACCCTTTGTGACCCCATGGACTATAGCCTGCCAGGCTCCTCTGTCTATGGAATTCTCCAGGCAAGAATACTGGAGTGGGTTGCCATTTCCTTTTCTTTGAAGACATTATGCTAAGTGAAATAAGCCAATAACAGAATAAATATTATATGACTCCATTTACATGAGGCACCTAGAACAGTCAAATTCATGGGGGCAGAAAGTAGAGGTTACCACAGGCTGCAAGTTGGGGGGCGGGGGAATGGAGAATTACTGTTCAATGGCAAGATTCTACACCCAATTCCAGCCTGTCCAGGCTTTCCCCACTGAACCAACAAGCAATTCTCATTTCTCAATTCTCAATTCTCACCTGCTGGGTGCCCTACAATTCAACTCAGTTCTGATACCATCTATTAACACAGGGAGATGTCAGATCCCATTAGGTAAGGATCCATCCTTCAAGACTGGCCCTGCTTCAGACACCAGTCACAAGTCCAGGTTGTCACCTGTGCTTCTGACTGACCAGTTATAGAACAGAGATTCCAGTGACCCGCCCCTTCCTTGGGTTCAATTAATTTTCCAGACCAGCTCACAGAACTCAGAGAAACATTCTACTTACTAGATGGCCAGTTTATTATAAAAAGGTATAACAGGAACAGCCAGATGGAAGAGATGCACAGGGCAAGGCATGGGCAATAGTGGAGAGCACCCAAGGCCTCTCTAAACCATCTGGTCTTCCCATAACACCACGTGATCCCCAACCCAGATGCTCTCCCAGCCCTGTCCTTTCCGGTATTTAAAGAGGCGTCATTTATAGGCATGATGGATTCAATCATTGGCCATTGGTGACTGAGTCAACTTCCAGCCCTTTTTCCCTAACCTGAATATGAAAGGGGAGGGGAAGACTCAAAGTGCCAATGCTCTAATCAACCTGTTCCCCAGGCAACCAGCTCCCCTCCAATTTAGGTGCAACCAAAAGCTATCTTATTAACACAAAGAACAGTTTCAAGGTTCGCTTAGGAAATTCCTTGGGTTTTAGGAGCTTTGAGCCAAAAACCCGAGGACATCCAAATATACACATTTATAATAAATCATAGTATCACAAATTAGTACAAAGTTTCAGTTTGGAGGGTGGTGAAAAGGTTCTGGAAATAATTGTGGTATGGTTGTACAGTATTGTGATTACTTACTGCCACTAAACTGTACACATAAAAATGCTCAAGATGATAAAATTTGTTATGTATATTTGGATCAGCAGTAAAGAACCCTCTTGCAATGCAGGAGATGCAGGAGCCTGGAGGGTTTGATCCCTGGGCCTGGAAGATTCCCTGGAGTAGGAAATGGCAACCCACTCCAGTATTCTTGCCTGGGAAACCCCATGGGCAGAAGAGCCTGGTGGGCTACAATCCGTGGAGTGGTAAAGTCAGATACGACTGAGTGACCAATCACGCGTACACACACACACACACACACACACACACACTACAAGAAAACCCAAACCAAAGCAGAAACATGCTTTTGGCCACAGGCAGCCCTTTGCGAGCCTCTCAGGCCGCTGCAGTGAAGGGTGGGCCTCTTAGGTGCAAGCCCTGCTTTCTCACTAGGATGGTGAACATTGCCAGAGGCCCTGCTTTTTTCCTTCTGCTAAAGTGCAGTTCAGCAGCTGGCGACCTAATGGAGAGAGAAAAAAGAAGAGCGCGTGATACAGATAAAAATTAGAAAGATGTAAACCGCCGGAAAGGAAAAAGTTTTCGGCTGCGTCTGGCCCTCAGCTCCACAGGCTACAAAGTGAAAATACGCACCCAGCCCCCATCCGCACCTCCGCCCCCGGCGCCCGGTCCGCAGGTAGTCCTGACCTTGCCCTGGTGCCTCAGGCGCACTGGCCGGCCGAAGTTTGAGGCGCGTGGCTGCCATAGAAACGTCGCATCAGCCAGCAGGAGGGCGCGCAGCCGAGCCTTGTGCCGGGTGGCCGGAGCGGGCTGCACTCAAGCGACCCCTGGCGGCGGATCGGACTGAGCACAACCAGATGGAGGGAGTGTGGCCCGGGGACACAGTCGGGTGGGGGAGACCGCGGGCCTGCTGAAACTGCACATCCAGTTATTCTGTGCTTTGGGCTAGGAAAGAAGAAAAGTGTGCGAGGGAGCTGTAACCCAGATTTTATTAACCAGAAGCTCATTTCAAAATTATCTTTAAGCTGAAAAAAAATGAAATTCTACCTTTAGCGGGACTAAAGTAATTTCCATGCAACTTATTCCAAAGAGAACATCAATATTTATATACAATAATTTTTAATTTAAAAATTTCAATAATACAAGTGAACCTGTATTCAAAACAGAAACACACTCACAGACATGAAAAACAAGCTTATGGTTACCAAAGGTGGGAAGGAAGGAGAGGGATAAATAAGGAGTATGGGATTAATAAGACACAAACTACTACATATAAAATAGACCAACAATGAGGATTTATTGCATAACACAGGGAACTATATTTAACATCTTGTACTAAATTATAAGGGAAAATAGTCTGAAAAATATCTTTATATATGTGTAACTGAATCACTTTGCTGTACACCAGAAACTAACACAATACTATAAATCAACTATACTCCAATTAAACATTTTTTAATCATATACAATAGATTTTTTAAGTACTCGGCTCCAAGGCTGGAAGTCAAAATGGTATTTTTGACAGAAAAAAAAACTGGATGAGAAATGCCACTGCACTCTTTCATCTGCATCAAAGCTGACGGACAAATAATTTCTTACGACACTCAAAATGGAAAGGTTGATGACCAGATACAGCGTGGACCGTAACCAAGAGCAGAGAAAGGAGGCAGTCTCGCTAAGATCCATTGTTCCTACTGATATTTTGTGTTTCACAAATGTAGCAAGTTTTTAGAAAATCCAACATCCACATATGTAACCTAGTTTTCTTCTATGATCCTAGGAAAGAAATAGTGAAGAATGTGCTTGCCTTGTTTAGAAAGAATACTTCCTGACTTTCTTTTGTATGACTTTATACACTGACCAGAAATTTGAAAGAAGTTTAGTCCTTATTAAAGGACGAAATCTACAATCTCTAACAATTATACCTCCACTTCCCCTATTAGATATTTAAATTATTAACCCTGTCTTCCTCTAACAAAAACCTACTAAGTCCTCATTATGTGCCATGTGCTAAATAAAGCATTGCATCTAATTAAAAAAAATAAAAACCAACATTTCTTAGCCTAGAGGTAGCTGCTGGTCATAAGTCATGGATGGAAGACTACAAACCCTTGAGACTGATTCTAACTCTTGGCCCAGAAGGACATTTTCATAGCATATCAGTGATGCCTAAATTCAGAAAGAGGAAGTCTACATGGTACCAGCATCAGGCAGGGGGAAAATCAGCTGCCTATGAAAACACCTATGTATCTGCCCACATCTCTGAGGTTAAGGGGAACAAGAGAAGGAGGAGGAGAGTTATAAGTCAACTTGAGAATCAAGATAACCTGGTGGTTGGATGCAGGTTTCAGGTCTGCCTGCTAGGGATCTACCTTGAGTGATATTTGGAAGGTTACTACAGTCTCTGTCTCTGCATTTCCTCAGTTTGAAAGATGAAAGAGGGAAGTGGCACCTTTTTCATAGAGCTGTTGGGAGGATTAAATATAGTAAATGTCAGCTGTGTCAAAACCTTAATAATCATGTATTTCAGCTCACTGAGTGGTAGGCATTGCTTCCTTTTGCTTGATATGCATGAAAGAAAAGAGAAGCTTTTGTTCTGAAGCTGGTTTTTGTCCACAACAGAAGTAAAAAAAAAATTAAATGAACAACTACAAGATTATAAAGAATTGTTTAAAAGATTTAATGTAACAAGAGTGAAAATTCAAAATTATTAGATTTAGGGCTCAGACAGTAAAGAACCCTCCTGCAATGTAGGAGACCTGGGTTCAATCCCTGGGTTGGGAAGATTCCCTGGAGAAGGAAATGGCAAACCACTCCAGTATTCTTGTGTGGAGAATTCCATGGTAAGAGGAAACTGGAGGGTTGTAGTCCATGGGGGTGCAAAGACATGACTGAACAACTAACACACTTTTTCACTTTCAGAATGTTAACTCTAGCTCCATAGGTATTTGTTTCAAAGTACTCCATATTAAGTATATAACACTAATTCCTTCAAGTGAATATAATTTGTAATGTTATTAAATTCACAGTATACTGTTAAATTATCTTTCACTAAAATAAATTATACTATAACTGAAACTGTTGATAAAAATCTGAAAAGAGGACTTATCAATCTATATCTAGTTAATACCTATATTATATATATATATATATATATATATATATATATATAAAGTTGATTGTATTTGTTTAAGCCAGCTAAGCACCTATAAGACATGTACCTATAAGCACCTATAAGACATGAAAAAGCAAGAGAGTTCCAGAAAAACATCTGTTTCTGCTTTATTGACTATGCCAAAGCCTTTGACTGTGTGGATCACAATAAACTCTGGAAAATCCTGAAAGAGATGGGAATACCAGACCACCTGAGCTGCCTCTTGAGAAACCTGTATGCAGGTCAGGAAGCAACAGTTAGAACTGGACATGGAACAACAGACTGGTTCCAAACAGGAAAAGGAGTACATCAAGGCTGTATATTGTAACCCTGCTTATTTAACTTATATATGCAGACTACATCATGAGAAATGCTGGGCTGGAAGAAGCACAATCTGGAATCAAGATTGCCGGGAGAAATATCAATAACCTCAGATATGCAGATAACACCACCCTTATGGCAGAAAGTTAAGAACTAAAGGGCCTCTTGATGAAAGTGAAAGAGGAGAGTGAAAAGTTGGCTTAAAGCTCAACATTCAGAAAACAAGGATCATGGCATCCAGTCCCATCGCTTCATGGCAAACAGCTGGAGAAACAGTGGAAACAGTGTCAGACTTTATTTTTTAGGCTCCAAAATCACTGCAGATGGTGATTGCAGCCATGAAATTAAAAGACGCTTACTCCTTGGAAGGAAAGTTATGACCAACCTAGATAGCATATTAAAAAGCAGAGACATTACTTTGCCAACAAAGGTCTGTCTAGTCAAGGCTATGGTTTTTCCAGTAGACACGTATAGATGTGAGAGTTGGACTGTAAAGAAAGCTGAGCGCCGAAGAATTGATGCTTTTGAACTGTGGTGTTGGAGAAGACTCTTGAGAGTCCCTTGGACTGCAAGGAGATCCAACCAGTCCATTCTAAAGATCAGTCCTGGGTGTTCATTGGAAGGACTGATGTTGAAGCTGAAATGCCAATACTTTGGCCACCTGATGTGAAGAGCTGACTCATTTGAAAAGACCCTGATAACGGGAAAGATTGAAGGTGGGAGGAGAAGGGGACGACAGTGGATGAGATGGTTGGATGGCATCACCAACTCAAACTCATGTCGAGAGTTGGTGATGGACAGGAAGCCTGGTGTGCTGCAGTCCATGGGGTTGCAAAGAATCGGACATGACTGAGCGTCTGAACTGAAGACATGTACCATATACCCGTTTCATAAGCTTTGAGGAGGGGCTGTAAATGATTTGATTAGCATCAAGATATTATGAACCCCTTGCAATAAAATTGGTGCAGAAAATGAGCGTGTCCAGGGCAAAGGATCTTATCCTTTATGTTCCATGGACCTCTTTAGTAGCCTGGTTAAACCCCTTCTCAGATGAACGTGTTTTAGTATCTAAAATAACAGTAACACTGGATTTACAATATTCACACTGGATTATAAATGTCAATGAGAAAACTAATCAACAGTCTATCTAAGGAAGGAATGGAGAATCCTATTCAAGCCAAACTGAGGATTATCACCCAGGAGACAGTCTCTCAGAGAGCTCTAAGAACTGTTCCAAAGAATTAAGAAGGAGGGAGGTCAGTATCTATGTGGTTCTGACAAAGTGGGTAGGTGCAGTCAACCACACAGCTTGGCAGAAGGTTACTGCTAGTCATGAAGAACAGATACCTTAGTTAATGGTTTTATGCTTTTCTAAATATGGGAAGATGTAAGAATCAGGTTAAAAAAAAATCTTTCTCATGAAACTATCTAACTCTCTGAGGGCCAGTTCTATCAGTTTTCCCAGAGCACAAAGTGCCTTGCCCTGATCTTCACCCTGAATTCCTTTTAGGGTGTATCATAGATCAGCAACTTCAGTGGCTAATAAAATGATTCTTGTAGAACTGGATGGTGGGCAACATTATTTTCCAGTCCCTTCCCTTTCAGTCTTCATTTCAACCAAGGTTGAGAGGCATTTCAGGACCAGTTTGTCCCCAGGTGCTAGGAATGCTCATCCCCAGGTCAGGAGAGGATTTCTTTAATAGCCCACTCAGTGTGCTATTACTGAACAAGGCCCTTGGGGTTTCCCATGTGGCTCAGCTGGTAGAGAATTCGCCTGCAATGCAGGTGTCCCCCATTCGATTCCTGGGTCAGGAAGATCCCCTGGAGAAGGGCATGGCAACCGACTCCAGTATTCTTGCCTGGAGAATCCCCTTGTACAGAGGAGCCTGGCAGGCTACAGTCCATGGAGTTGCAAAGAGTCAGACACGACTAAGCAACTAAACACAGCACAGTGCAACCTTAGCCAAAAGCTTCTGAACTGACTGTTTTATCAGAGTGTCCTGGTCAGGGACATGGTGTCCTCTTGGCTGCTTCTTCCCATATCTTGAGTTACACTATTACCATCATTCATCTTACAGAACTGTATATTTGGTCAATCATTTCAAGTCACATATGCATTCATTTCATCTGAGCTTCAGTCACACTTCTGGTAATGCCAGAAACAATAATCTTATAAAAGCGGTAGAAGAGTAACATAACTAGTAACATCACGAAGTCTTACCTAAGTATTTAAGCTAAGAACTTTCAGTAGGTGTGACTTAGAATCTCCCCCGGTCCTCTGAGCTGTCTGTTCTGCACTAATACGTATCTTTAAGACAAACAGTGGTCTTGTACATGAAATTCACTAAAGATACCTGCATGGACGAGGCCAGTGGTGAGTCTTGTGACCCCCTTACAGGACTGAGAAAGTAATAACACTCTCTAAGGAGTTACAACATGCCTGATGCCAGAAGAAAAATTGATCTTTGTGGTTAAGCTGGGATTTCTGCCACTGGGGAGGTCTCATTAACACATAATGCGGTTGTACAGTACACACTGGTCGGGAAGGGAGGAGGTCTAAATGGGCAGAGAAAAAATTTATGTTCAAGTTATTCTTGTCTTGCCTTAAACTATGGATTTTTATTTCATCATAAGTGAGAAAGGAAAATTACCTCAGACTGTAAAAATCTGCTCTGCCATTCAGTAGCCTGGAACAAAAGGCTGGTAAAACCAGTTGCAAAATTAACACAAAACAATATGTGTGCATACTCAGCGGTGTCCAACTCTTTGTGACTCCATAGACTGTAGCCCACCAGGCTATTCAGTCCATGGAATTTCCCAGGCAAGACTACTGGAGTGGGTTGCCACTTCCTCCTTCAGAGGATCTTCCCCACCCAGGGATCAAACTCTTGTGTATCTTACATTGGCAAGTGGATTCTTTACCACTGAGCCTCTTGGGAAGCCCAGAACATAATACAATATTTCTCCCCAGACACAGTAGAGCTGTAAAGTGTCGTCACCACCTCCTGCTTTCTGACTCACTGAGAAAATTTGTTCTCTAAAATTAAAGACTTAAGAGAGTTTTGGCTGTTGAAATTATATCAGTAAGAATGAAACATCCCACCTTTGTCTGAAGTTTCTCAGTCCCTTGACACAGAGAAGCAGCTTCTATTTACAACCTTTATAACCCAGGTGTAGAGCTCCCAATCAGGGGCTTCTAGACACAAAAATTCCATCCCTATTTTACCTTCACATTTTCCAAGGAAATAGGACCTTGGGTCCACTTAGTTGTCTAGACTGCACATTGACTCTCTGTTGACACACAGCCTTGCTTTGAGCCTACCAAAATACTGCTCACTTAGAATTCACCTAAAGGCCACACTACCCCCAGAATCCTATAACTCTGTATTTCCTTTATTTGGGGAGATGCCATGAAGTTCCTCTATGTACAATCTCCCACAATGCAATGATTAATAAATCTGATTTAATAGACTACAGTACTATTCCACTATTTTGGTCTTATGCTAACGGGAAATCCCAAGGAAAACCAGTTGAATTAAAATTCAGTCTATCTTTTGGGTTCCCAAAGTTTAAAAACCTCAAACTAGAGAGAAGTAACCAGTATGACGCAGGATGAGGCTACAACAATCTGGAAGTATCCTGGAAGCATCCCAGGGTATTGGAGTCATAGCTAAAAAGAACAGAAGGCAGAACCAAAGCAGAGCAGATGGGAGCTACCAAGAGGCTGAGTTAAGGTTGATAGGAGGAAATGCTTTCTCATCACCAGAGCTCCCTGACCTTGGAATGAAGAGACCGCACCTCCAAGAAGGGAGATTCCCCACCACCTACCAAGGTCAACCTGAAGCTTGTTCATTGCAGCCCTGGGAAATCCTGAGCAGGATGGCAAGTTCCTCTGGTGTCTGGTCTCTAACGCTATAATGTTACTTCCGAGAACTGCTTCTTTTAGCTTTAAGTTCAAGTGAAGGCCCATGCAGAATGCTACAAGTGCCCTTCAAATCCAACAGCACACATCCGCTTGCAGGGCTTGGATGAATTCCCTCTCATCTTGGCCAGGACTTCGGAGTACCCAGTTTAGCCTTGATGATTTTGAACTGGGCGGTGGTAATTGGAGGAAGGTTAGCTTTGGCTACCTAAATGCTTGTGAAAGTGTTAGCCACTCAGTTGTGTTCCACTCTTTGGAACCCCATAGACTGTTAGCCAGCTAGGATTCTTTGTCCCCGGAATTCTCCAGGCAAGAATACAGGAATGGGAAGCCATTCCCTTCTCCAGGGGATCCTCCTGACCCAGGGATCCAACCAGGGACTCCCGCCTTGCAGGCAGATTCTTTACTGTTTGAGCCACCAGGGGAGCTTAAGTGAGTGTTAAAACGAAGCCCTGCCAGAACTTCCCCAGAGCCCCCAGCCTGCTACAGCGAGTGGGCAAAGGCGCGCGTGCGCGCGCGCGCGCGTGTGTGTGTGTGTGTGTGTGTGTGTGTGTGTGTGTGTGAGGGGGGGGGTCAACAGTTCTCATCAACCCCCACGAGTCCTGGGAGGCGTGGGGAAACCAGTGACCCCATCCCCACCCCATGAGTCACGGTGGTCACTCAGACCATTACAGTTCCCACATAACTTATAAACACTATGATGGATCACTCCTGTTGGAGGGGAAGGGAAGGGGCTGGAAAGCCCGGTCTCAGTTCTGCAGGCCACCCTCTTGTAAAATGTGACTCTAAGTGCCATGTCTTTAATGTCCTATTAATAGACATAAGCCAACCTCTGTGTATGACAACAGGGCCGGCCATGTACGAGGGCAGTGGAAGGGCAGTTGATCGCCAGAAGAAGGGGAGTTGATCCCATTGCTTTCCTGAGATGGCTGAAGGGTCAAGGAAGACACAGTAATGTGGACTCTTCTCTCCAACCGAAGTGGCAGAGCTACCCAGGAGGAACCCGCCTGGGAGCTGGGTGGGGCTGGACTGTGTCACAGCGCTTAGTGGCGGCGATAGCCCCGGTTGTGTGCTGTCGGGGTGGCCACTGGCATCGCCGGTTCGGCCGGGTGAGGATCAGTCACCGCGCCATCACCGGCTTCCTCACCGCACTCACCTCCCCCACATACTCTCCTTCACTCAGATGTCTGTTGTCACCGAGTCTGGGCCCTGAGGGATGGGGCAAAGTGCGGCGCTCCCGGGTGGCAGTGGTAAAGAACCCACCGGCCAATGCAGGACACACAAGAGTTCGATGCCTGGGTTGGGAAGATCCCCTGGTGAACGGAGTGGCAACCCACTCCAGTATTCTTGCCTGGAGAATCCCATGGACAGAGGAGCCAGGCGGACTATGGTCCATGAGGTCAAAGAGTCAGTCACACACACACAAAACCCAAAGGAGCACAAAGCTGGCTTTTCTGTGCTTTTGCTTTTCGTGGTAGTTGCTGGGAGCAGACGCTCCCAAGGAGCGGAGCCGTGAGGCCAGCAGAACTCGGCATTGCGAGTCAGTCAGAGAAAAAGGGTTCCTGTTTGGGCTGCTGGGGGAGCTGGACCGGAGTGCCTTCCGGGTCGCTCAAGTCCGGAAGCGGCCCCGCGCAGGGCGCCAGGCAGGAGCAGAGCCTCGGCGGCTCCGACACCCTGCGCTTGGTTCCCCGGCGCTCGAGGAGGCGGCGGGAGCCCAGTGGACCGAGCCCTCAGCCCCGGCGCGCCGGGCAGGGGGCGGGGCCGCGGGTGGACCGCCGCCCGGGTCTCGGGTTCTGCGCATGCTCCGCTCGCCGGCTCTCGTAGGTTTCGGGGCTGGGGAGGCGCCACCCGCAGCGGCAGCCGTCACATGGCGCAGGCGGGGAGCGCCGGTCCGGGGGCCTGGGGACGGCGGGGCGCGGGCGCAGGTGCGGGCCCGGAGCGCGCGCCTTGGCGCTGGGCCCCCGCGCTGCTCTGGCTGGCAGCGGCGACGGCGACGGTGGCGGGCGACCCCTCCCGGCGCCAGTGGCCGGTGCCTTACAAGTGAGTGCGCGGGCGCGGCGGGGCTAGGCGGGCGCGCGCGTGGCCGAGGTTCTCCGTCCAAAGTGCGTGTGCGGCTGGGCTGGGAAGTTGTGCCGTGGTCGCGTGATCGTGCGGGAGAGGCTCCCAGAGACCCTGAAGGCGCGGCGAGGGGCGAAGTGGAGAGCTCCGGGGGCGGTGTTTGTTGCACGATGCCCTGGGGTCTTTCTTCCTCCCGGGACCCTTGAGCCGGTTCCAAGGTGACTGTCCCGAATGGGGGGGGTGGGGAGGGTGGAAAGGGACTAATGTTATTTCGTCGCGTCGTTTTCGGATACAAATCGCTGACAATTTGAATAGTTTGAGACTTAATAATGTATTTTCTACCGTGTCAGGTCCAGTCATTAGTTATCTTGAGTGCATAACATTTGCACGCCCAGTTACCAGTTAACCTAGCTCTTTTGGGACTTCCCGTTTTTAAGCACTCAAAGTTGGGTGTCTAGGGAATCCCCTCGCCACGTCCCGTCCCCCTGCCTCCTGGGTGAGTGGCCTCATCTGTTCACAGTCTTCAGCCAAAAGGTAGAACTCTGGTCTTATGCTGTGTGGATGCGGAGATGAAGGAAGCGTGTTTGAGCCTTTGAACTAGAACAGTATTTACGTAGCCTAATTATCAGAGGTGGCTAAGCAGAGAAAAGGAAGATAAAGTGTCAACATCAAGCAGGGGAAAAACCAGCAGCTTTCGAAAATGCACACCTCTTTCGGATGACAAAATAGCGAGTTGGCAGGCAGGATAACCTCCTGGTCGCGAGCGAGTTCTAAGCTCTGACCGAAGCAGATCGAGTCAGGCCCCATCATCACTAGCTGTGTGATCTTGGGGAAGTCGCTCAGTATCTCTGTGCCCGCATATCCTGAGTCAGAAAGTGGGAATAGTAGTTACTTCAGGTTTTATTGTGGTGGTTAAATCTAGTAAAGGCCGGCCAGCATTTCAGATTGGATACAATATTAGTGTTTTCTGCTCACTGAATGGCTTCCTGGGCCTTCTTGTTTTTCTTGATATACATGAAGAGAGAAGTTTGAAGCTGGTTTTCTTGAAAATATTAATGTTCCCAAAAAAGTAAAAATTTAATATTCAGTAAAACAAAGAAGAGATTGAAATCCAAAACTACTTGATTTACATTTCTTTAAGAGTTTGAAATGTTAAGCACATGCCTTCATCTAACCCCCTTAGTAAAATTTTAACTTTATTATGTTCACACTTAAATTATACTTTTGAAGTTACCATTGACCTAAATTTGATTTTGCTGTAGGCAGGTTTTGAAACCTATGTATAGTTAACTATTCATTTTTAAATCAGGTAAGCACCTATAAAACAGGTAAAATTTTAGGTGAGTTAATATTTTTGTCTAAATCAATATTTAAGCTTTTTAAATTAGACATTTTTGTTGATGTGTTAGGATTGTGAAATAATAGATCTGGGGACTTCCCTGGCAGTCCAGTGGCTAAGACTTCACCTTCCAAAGCAGGGGTGTGGGTTTGATCCCTGGTCAGGGAGCTAAGATCCCGCATGCCTCACAGCCAGCAAACAAAACATAAAACTGAAGCAATATTGTAACAAATTCAATAGACTTAAAAAAATAAATGATCCACATTAAAAAAAAATCTTAGAAAACAAAACACAGTAGGTCTGGCTAGGGCCTCAGAGATCTAGGATTCTTGAAGGACAGATGAAGTGAAGTGAAAGTAGCTCAGTATGTTGCATACAGTGAAAGTTGCTCAGTCATGTCTGACTCTTTGCGACCCCATGGACTATACAGTCCATGGAATTCTCAAGCAAGAATACTGGAGGGGGTAGCTGTTCCCTTCTCCAGGGGATCTTCCCAACCCAGGGATTGAACCCGGGTCTCCCGCATTGCAGGTTGATTCTTTACCAGCTGAGCCACAACGGAAGCCCAAGAATACTGGAGTGGGTAGCCTGTCCCTTCTCCAGTGGATCATCCTGACCCAGGACTCCAACCAGGGTCTCCTGCATTGCAGCCGGATTCTTTACCAACTGAGCTATCGGGGAAGCCCATAAAGGGCAGAAAGCAGCTTGTTTCTCCCTTTCCTCTCTCTCTCTGGTGCTAGATACGAAAGGTGTGTAGTGAGCACCTGCTGATCTCAATTCGCTGATCTCACTCCCGCTGCTACTGCCATGGCCTTCTCAGGCCCCTTCTTGATGCATTACTGCCATGACTTCCTCACTGACCTCAGCCTTCATTTGTCTTCCCACCCCTCCCTCTTCTAACAAAATGAGGTTTATTTTGGAGCAAATTCAGTTTTATCACACCTGCTACTTCAGATCCTGTAAGCCTCTTCCTGGGCTCAACCCTCCCCAGTTGTGTGACTCTGCAGGGGGGGGATCTTCAGTGTCCAGGCATACCTAGTTGAATTACACTTCTCAGATACTGTGTTTTCTACAAACTGAAGATTTGTGACAACCTTGTGATTTCTTTTTTTTAGCAATAATGTATTTTTTAATTAAGGTATGTACGTTGTTTTTTGTAGACATAAAACTGTTAACCTGCTTAATAGACCACAGTATAATGTAAACATGGTTTTTATATGCACTGGACTGGGAAACTAAAAAATTCCAGTGACATAGCGTTATTTAATGTACTGTGGTGGTCTGGAAGCGAACCCACAGCATCTCCGAGGTGCACCTGCATTAGCTCAGAAGGACAGTCCCTGCCTCCTCATGCACTCACTCCTGCCGCCTCAAATCTTGAATTCCAGTCCTAACTACGCAGCGGCTCAGCGGTAAAGAATCCGCCTGCCGCTCAGGAGCCGCAGGAGAGATGGGTTTGATCCCTGGGTCAGGAAGATCCCCTGGAGGAGGGCGTGGCCACCTACTCCAGTGTTCTTGCCTGGAGAATCCCATGGACAGAGGAGCCTGGCGGGCTACAGTCCATGGGGTCACATGGTCGGATGCAACTGATCAGCACACAGTAGCACATACCCTGCTGCCTTTTATCACTTGTTTAATGTCTTGCCAGCTGCTACCTCTCCTTGAGTAGAGGAATAACATTTTCTGTTTCGTTTCCCTCCTTCCTAGTGTAACAGTAGATCCTCAATAAATATTGAAGGAATTCCCCCCCACTGACTGTGCGTTCAGTTGTGTCCAACTCTTTGCAACCCCATGGACTGTAGCCCGCCAGGCTCCTCTGTACATGAGATTTCCCAGGCAAGAATATCAGAGCAGGTTGCCATTTCCTCCTCTAGGGGGTCTTCCTGACCCAAGGATCGAACCTGCATTTCCTGCATTTGTTTCCCTCCTTCCTACCATAATATATTCCTAGTATAATATAATACTCAATAAATATTGAAGGAAATGTTGGCAGATTCTTAATAGAAAATATGTTCTATTTAATAATGATAATCTTTGAATAATGTTAACATATGGAATGTTTGGGAAGTTAAATATCATTGAAAACTACTCTTTTATTCAAGAAATGTCTGTCTACTAAATAAGATGTAGAGCTATAAACATTTCAGATATGGTCCCTGTCTTCAGAATTCTCACAGTGGAAGCAGGGAACTGGGAAGCAGGCATTTATCAGTGCTTTTAATGTATCATTTGCTATTAAAGACTCATTGGAGTTTGTTCATAGGATAACAAATGTATATTTATACACTATGGGCAGAATTTTGGATATTTTTTCTAAAAATGTTACAGTGAAATTAAGATCTAGATTCTAAGATGTGTGAGAACCAAATTCCTCTTGGAATTTAAGTTGATGATTTTTTTTTTTTCTTCATTAGACGCTTCTCCTTCCGTCCGGAACCAGATCCTTATTGTCAAGCTAAATATACTTTCTGTCCCACGGGTTCCCCCATCCCTGTGATGAAGGATGACGATGTCATTGAAGTCTTTCGATTACAAGCCCCAGTGTGGGAATTTAAGTACGGAGACCTCCTGGGACACTTGGTAAGGCTGCATCTTGATATTGTAACTAGCTAATTAAGTGATTTGACTAAGTGGATTTGAGGGAATAATCACTATTCAAAGGACTGGTTTTAGATTATGTTCCTTGGTGTTCCTCTTCAGTTCAGTTCAGTCACTCAGTTGTGTCCGACTTTTTGACCCTGTGGGCTGCAGCACGCTAGGCTTCCCTGTTCATCACCAACTCCAGGAGCTTGCTCAAATTCATGTCCATCCATTTGGTGATGATGCCGTCCAACCATCTCATCCTCTGTTGTCCCCTTCTCCTCCTGCCTTCAATCTTTCCCAGCATCAGGGTCTTTTCCAATGAGTCAGTTCTTCGCATCTGACCTAAGTTCCTCTTTGCAAATGTAAAATGAACAATCCAGAAAACACCAGGTTTTATGATGCTGACAGTAATCAGTGCAGTTACTTTAATCCCTTTTGGTATTCTGAACCCAAACCCAGTTCCTGTACCCGGATCCTAGAAAGAAGGAAAGGAGGAGGCCCAGAGCAGGGGATAGGGCAGGTGGGAACCACTTCCTGTTCAGTCCCCGTTGTGCACACTTTTCCTGGGTTAGCTCACCATCTGAGCTTCTCGTCACCTGAGAGGTACACAGAGTTCCTGAGTCTGTGGCACGGAGATTTCTCTTACTCATTCTAAGCTGTAAGGAGATTCTGAACACGGCCGCATAGCATGCAGCCTTCCTGAGATGAGCCGCAGTGGATGGGTGAGGGCTGGGAGTTTAGGAGCCATGAAGTGGACGTGAGAATAGCAATAGCGAAGGGAAACAGTTATTCTACTCTGTATGCACTTCTGGTATTGCATTTTCTCCTGTCTGGCTCCTGAACCAGTGGTTACTTCCCAAATGCTTTTATACATATATGACCTTTACACAGAAAATTATGCACGATGCCATTGGATTCAGGAGTACTTTAACGGAGAAGAACTACACAATGGAATGGTATGAACTCTTCCAACTTGGAAACTGCACGTTTCCCCATCTCCGACCTGAAATGAACGCCCCTTTCTGGTGTAATCAAGGAGCTGCCTGCTTTTTTGAAGGGATCGATGATAGTCACTGGAAGGAAAATGGGACGTTAGTTCTAGTAGCAACCATATCAGGTAAGTTTCCAAAATATAGCAGGATTAGATGACTGAATCAGTGTCCCAGTGACAGAAATGACTTTCATTGAGGCGTCTCAGTAATGTTCTGCTCTTTAGAGGTCAGTTTATAAAATACTCTTCCTGAACTAACCTTTGACCCAAACTGTTATTCATGCAGATCTTCACCTTATCATATCTATAGATTATCTTCTCTATTTTCATCATAAAAATAAATGATAAGAAACTTTGTATGGTTAAATTGGACTTTCTAAAAAAAAAATAATAGACTTAAATCTCTGTTTCAGAGGTGACCACTAGTTTGTTCTCTGAATCTATGGGTCTGTTTCTGTTTTGTTTTGTTTATTGTTTGGATTCTACATACCATATGAAGTCATACGGTAATTTGCCTTTCTCTGTCTGACATACTCAATAAACATAGTACCCTCTTGGTCCATCCATGTTGTCACAAATGGCAAGATTTCATTCTTTTTTATGGCTGAATCATATTCCATTGTATGTGTATGCCACATTTTCCTTAATCATTCATCCCTTGATGGAAACTTGTGTGATTTCCTTGTGTTGACTATTGTAAATAATGTTGCAGTAAATTTAGGGGTGCTTATATCTTTTCAAGTTAGTGTTTTCTTTTCATTTGGGTAAGTACCCAGGAGTGGAATTGCTGGATCATATGGTGGTGGTTTTTAATTTTTTGAGGAACCTCTATACTGTTTTCCACAGAGGCTGCACCAGTTTAGATTCCCATCTACAGTGCATGAGGCTTTCCTTTTCTCCACATCCTCACCAATACTTGTTGTTTGATGTCTGTTTTAATGATTCTGACAGGTGAGAGGTAACATCTCATTGTGGTTCTGGTTTGCAGAACTGGTGTCTTTTAAATGTAATCTGGGACTCTTTAATTATGTATCGTACGGTTTTCTTTTTTTCCTATTTTCTAATTGATGTGCCCCAAACCACCCCAATCATATAAAATTCCATCTCTCTTTTAACAGTGCTCGGTATGATAAATGACTCCCCTTCTTTCATTCCAGGCCAGCTCACATCTCTCCTTTTTCCGTATTCACCTACCTCATTATCTGCAAAATCTTCCTTCTGACATCACAGTATGACCATATGGACAAGTGATCATTGTTTATTCTGTAGAAGAGTCTGTAGTATGCTAGCACTTAAATCTTTTGTTATCCATCTGCCTTGTGATTAATCCTGTTTGTTGACCTGTTTTCATGTTACCAAAGAGTGTTTTGAAGCATTCTTATCTCTTCATCACAAGCAGTGGCCTTTCAGAGTTGGAGAACATTAAGAACGGTATCCTTGGTTCTAAGAAAAGAGGATTTATATTATTCTACAAGTTTAATTCCATAAAGTTGATAAAAGCAGCCACTCTGTTTATCCTGTAGGACTTGAATAGTATTGATTTTATGGACTCAAGCTGGAGTAACCTAAGAAAGAGTCACAAACAGTGACAAAGTGAAATGTTGGGGTCATGCTGTTTTAGTCTCCGTTGAGGTTGTAACCATGCAGAGTATAGTATTTTGATAACATTTGGAGAGATCCCTCTGGTCTGGTACAAGGTGGTAGGAGAGAGTGTTAGCCATCCTGGAGTCTATATAATCCATGAATTTGGTCAAAACTATTTCCAGTTTAGTTGATTCATTGGAAGAATCTGTGTGGTGGGTAGAAAGATTGTAAGCAGACTCCCAGTAGTCGCATGTACAGGCAGAAAGGGGAGATACTAGATATTCAAGGTGGATGGGGTATGGGCTTCCTTCTCAAGGAGCAGTTCCTTGGACAGCAAATTCATATCCTATGCATACTTTGTTTTACATAAAAAAGCTTCATGTTTCACCCTCCTAAGTTCTTCGTACACTGTCTTGGCCCCATTCACTCATTCCTTCTCCACAATTTTTCCCTTGCTTCTTTTTATTCTTTTGCCTGTGAATCCAAGATTTGTTGAGCCAAGCAGAAAACGAGGGCTTCAGCATGTATGTAATTTAGCTTTTGACTGTAGCTTAAATGGTTATAGAATTTGTATTTTTTTATACACCTGTTATGTCTAATGTTTATAGTTCAGAAGTATCTTGTGCTTTGAAAAATGAAACAAAAAAATTGGCTGAGCATGGATTTCTGTTATAAGATGCAGGTTTGGAAATTCAGAAACTGTTATTTATTCAAGTACTTATGGCCTGAGTCTCGTTAGAACATTTTACTTAAAACTAACATGATCAGCTTTAATTATGTTCACATAATTTTTGTTTTGTTTGTTTTTAACTAGGAGACATGTTTAACAAAATGGCAAAGTGGGTAAAACAGGACAATGAAACAGGGATTTATTATGAGACATGGACTGTCCAAGCCAGCCCAGAAAAGGGGGCAGAGAAATGGTTTGAATCCTACGATTGTTCCAAATTTGTGTTAAGGACCTATGAGAAATTGGCTGAACTTGGAGCAGACTTCAAGAAGATAGAAACCAACTATACAAGGATATTTCTTTACAGTGGAGAACCTACTTATCTGGGAAATGAAACATCTGTTTTTGGGCCAACAGGAAACAAGACTCTTGCTTTAGCCATAAAAAGATTTTATTACCCTTTCAAACCACATTTGTCAACTAAAGAATTTCTGTTGAGTCTCTTGCAAATTTTTGATGCAGTGGTTATACACAGAGAGTTCTATTTGTTTTATAATTTTGAATATTGGTTTTTACCTATGAAATCCCCTTTTATTAAAATAACATATGAAGAAATCCCTTTACCTAACAGAAAAAACAGAACACTCTCTGGTTTATAAAACCTTAATTCTACTGCCTTTCTTTCTACCAGCACATCAGTTTTTCAGGGAGTGGTTTTACAAATGTGGGATTTCTTAGGCTTTTCTTCCTTGGGGCAGAAAGCTAACATACTCATGGGCAGCATTGCTTGCATAATGGTACCTCAGGAAATTTTTTGAAAAGCTGTAAACTCTTACCGTGTTGGCCAAAGTGAACCGATGAGGTAATCTGGATTTCAATCTCCAAGCCTTCATTCATATGGAGAATTATATCATGTCAGATATATAGGATCTTTGGACTCAATGTTACATTGTGGTTATGGTGTGCCAAGGCTTAAATTAAAATACCCTTGGTGACATTCTCATGGTGGGAGCTACTTTCTCAAGGTATGATGGTTACGCACTTTCTCATTTAATGGACTTTATATAGCCTTTTTAACTTCAGGAACCAGGTCTTGCAGTTTGATTTTGTTGTATTCACTTAACCTTAAAGCGTAATTTGGACACCATAGCTGGAGTGGTTGTGTGTCCAGATGCAGTAAAATCAGTGGTAAAGAGCACAGGTCTCCAGCTAACATTTCAGAACTAGCCAGTAACCAGCAATTTGTGATTTAAGCAACTTAACATTTCCTAAATCAGTTTCCTCATCTCTAAAGCAATTCATCTGTCAGGACTGTTGTAAAGATTGAAGCCATGTGTCGTTTGGCCTAGCGAGGTCACAGTAAGTGGTTAACTGTAATGACTAATCAAAGAAACTGCCATCCTTGATCTTGTCTCATGTGGTTTACATGCCAGTCTCTCCTGATTTTGTAATAACCACTTAGACTTTGAACTGGCAGCTTAGCGCTCTGCACGTCTTCAAACATACAGGTCACGGGAGCACCTGACTGCACGTTATGTCTGGGTGAACAGGCACCCTCTTAACTCCTTCACTGCCTCACAGCCCTTCCGCCACACACGAAAGCTGCAGCAACAGAAGGAAGTACACTTCCCAGAGAGGGCAGCTTTTTGTCAGGGATCACCAAGTAGCTGTGCTTCTCTTAGGGCCATCGAACAAGGTGTCAGGGTCCTCAAAGTGTTTGATGATCAACTGAACACCTTATTTCTATTCATGGGAAAAAATACTAGTCAGTAAAATGATGCAGAGATCAGAGGAAACAGTCTGGATTTAATATTTAAATATACCAATCCTATTCTGTTTCTGCCCACATTTGAGTACTTCCTAAGAGGTTAGCACATTGAGTTTTTATAAAAAGCCTAAGCATAGGTAGTTTACATGATTCAAATGAGGAAACGGACCTTTCCACAGCTACCCAGCTAGTGGTAACGGAGCCTCATTTTGAATCAGGTTCTGCTGACCGAACGGGATGCACTGTCCAGCGAGGCTTTTCAGCGCTACTCAAAGTGTGGTCCTCAGACCGATGCCTGGACCAAATGTGCCTAGCCCCGTATGTTACTGGTCTGCGAGGAGGTACTCTGAAAGCAACTTGTTGGACTAATTTTGTTTCTGTTGAATCTTAATAATAAAAAAAAAATGGGGCTTGTACTCTGCTTTTATTTCACTTGCCTAGAAATTCATACGTTGACTTCAAAACTAGCTCTGAAACACAGTCTGAAAACAAAAACCCAGGCCTTTAGCACAAGTAGCACCATCATGCTGATGCCTGCTGCAGAGAGGGCATCTTACCCATGTGCACACACAGAACTGCTCTCACTGCCTCCCTTCAGCCGACTCATGTTAATAGCATAAAATGTTCCTCATTACTTTTGCTTCTAACCTGCTGGATGTCTTCACAGTATAAGAAAACTTGGATTCTGCACTATCACCATCTAGTGGCTAAAAGCAGGCAGTGTCAGCTTCTACAGACACCTCAGGAAAACTGTTCTGGACTTCCAGAACTGCACTGGGGTTAACAAGCAGGACTCCTGTGCCAGGTTTGCGGTAACTGTAAAACACAGGACTTTGCTGCAAAGACAAATGAGCACATCCATACCTGGGACTTGAATGCAAGATTCTAACAGTTACATTGCTTCCCTGGTGGCTCAGATGGTAAAGGATCTGCCAGCAATGCAGGAGACCCAGGTTCAGCCCCTGGGTTGGGGAAGACGCCCTGGAGAAGGAAATAGCAACCCATTCCAGTATTCTTGCCTGGAGAATTCCATGGACAGGGAAGCCTGGCAGGCTGCATTACAGTCCATGGGGTCTCAAAGAGTCAGACACAACTGAGCAACTAACAAAGCATTCACAGTTTTCTCTGTTCCTAAGAATACCAAGTGAAGAAATGCTATGAAAGTGACATAGACTCAGATGACTGTAACAGTGTACAGCATTCATGTGAGTACTGCTGAAGAATTAATCAAACCTGCCAACCATACTTAGAAGGTGAAGGCTTTGAAGTAGAGATGACTCAGGAACAAGCTTTTAAAATAAATGATCATTGGGAAACCAAAACACAAGCCAGGCAGGAATTTCCCAATTAAATTTTGCTGTCATTTGAGCTACTATATAATTTACGTGTGATTTCTGTTTTTCTGTTAAGTTATAAATGTATAAAATTTTGTCTATGAAAACCCATTTAGTTGCAGTTTGAATTATATTACAGCTTTAGAATAAGTATATCCTCACTCATTGATTCTGGCTCCATATTAGGTCAGTATACCCACAAAGTGTCATCATTTATAGCTAAAGGAGAATAGTCAAAAGGTGAAAATAACTCTTACACTTTAAATATTTGGGACTTAAAGAAACAGCAGCATTCTCAAACCTCACACATACTTTTCCCTATTCACAGAAAATGAGTTGGCCAAAGTTTGTTTCCAGCATCTTCCTCATATTTACCCTTCTATTGTCCAAATAGCATCCTGCTCCTCCATCCTTCTGTGTTTTCTATTTAAAACAAGACACTGTTAATCATATATTCTTTTACTGGACTAATTATTTTAAGGATAAGCTCTTAATTCACTTTGGAGTAAAAGGTTTTGTGTTCTTTTTCATGTATCATACGATACATCTTTTTTTTTTTTTTTTTTTTTTTTTTTAAGGAAAGTTGGGTATCTGCAAGTTGGTAAAATTTTTCTGGCTGCTTGGTAACATTTAACTGGCTTCACAGATAAACTGGGCTGGACTCTATGGAAAGACAGAGTGGAGCTTGTGAAAAAAGTGTTAGTCACACTGATTCTTTCCGACCCCATGGACTGGGGCCCATCAGGCTCCTCTGTCTATGGAATTCTCCAAGCAAGAATACTGCAACAGGTAGCCATTACCTTCTGCAGGGGATCTTCCTGACCCACAGATCAAACCAGGGTCTCCTGCATTACGGACAGATGCTTTACTTTCTAAGCCACCTGGGAAGCCCAGAGCTTATTTATAGCTTATTAAAGGACCTAGGTTCAGGCCTGAGGCTTCTTGATACCAACCCTTCCCTTCTAGCCTAAGCTTTTCCATAAATATAAAAAATTCTTTGAATGCAGTAAATTGATTTAATCTTCAGTCATGCCTATTTTTTCCTGATAATATTGTTAGTAGCCCAGATTTAAGATTACCAAGGTAAACTGAAGTTATTTTATGAAAGTCATTAAGACATAAGATGAAAATAACATTGTTTAGAAAATATTCTGATTGTACACATTTATGTAAAGACATTTCTAAAAATGCTAGCTGGTTTCAAGGATCCTAAGAATTCTATTTCTGAACAGTCTGTTTTATAAATGCTTATTCTAAATGCCTAATCCTGTTATCTTCAATTAAAAAAACCATCCTATCATATACATTATTTAATATTTAACATTATGTCCATCAAATATGGATTTGAAACTAAAACCATAAATCTGTAAGTTTAACTTGTTTTAAAATCAAATAAGTTTTAAAAAACTAGTAACAACAGCATTAGTAACTATCTTTATTCTCAAATTGATAAAAGCATTTAACATATACAGTATAAACAAATTAAGTGCTATGCATTTTGCTTATAAAGTGACAAAAGTATTTCAAGCATTATATAATTCAATCTGTACAAAAAGTAAATCTCCAAATAAAGCTTTGGTTAGTAGAACTGATTACATACTGTCAAATCCATTTTCCAAAGTTGTTCAAAGAAAAAAGCATTATCCACTAACAGGTATTTCTTGTACAATCCAAGCTTTTTTACTGTTTAGTAAGAGGGAGGAATATATAATAATTGCTTTTAATTTCCATATCTAGATCAACCTTTTTTCTTCTCCTTTATATGTGGTCAGAATACCATCACTTTTGAAAGCACAAATTATGTAGAAAATCACTTTTATTCTTAGGAAGGTAATCTATTTGAGAATAGATTCGTAAGACTGTTGGCTTCCGTATCTACCAAGGTGCTTTCTAAGTTTCAAGCACTAATCTACTGCATTGGGGGTAAATCACTTCTAATTCCCCCAGGAAGGTAATGTCTACTAGCACTAATGCTCAGAATCAAAGTTTATATAATACCTAAAAAACTAAATATAGCCCCAAACTTAGTATTTTTACAGTTTCTACAATGTATGGATTACCTTATTCATATGAAAGTAGTAAAAAATGCTACCTAACTTAATGTAAAATACCAGTGTAACCAAATTAACAATCACAAAACAGACATTTTTCTATTAGTTTTCCAGTTCACTGAGCAATATTTACTCAAAAATGTGATTATGAACTTAAATATATGCTCTTTTAAATTTACTGTTTATGCTGAACTGTACATTGGTGCTCCTTTTGTAATTTTTTGAAAATTCTACTTACATAACTATGTAATTCGAAAATGTAAAAATGAGCCATCACTAAAATTCACTGGAGACTAATATTCTTTCATGGAAACAATTTATAAGCATTTTTAAGTTCTACCTTTATTTTAATTTGGTTTTTTGAAATACATAAGCTTCTCATTTCAATTATTGTATAATGCTTCAAAACTAGTTTAAACAAAGATAAACCCAAGAAGAACCGGTAGAGCATTCCTTACTTTACATATGATGCCCCAAGTGCCACATACATGGTAATGTATCACAGAAAAGAACTGAGATAGTTTAGCAGATTATAGAGCAACCCTAAAAGTTTACACAAAGCTCAACACTGCCTCCCTTCTAGTCCACTTATTTTCCTTTAATTTGATCTTGGCTCTATTTATTATCTTTCTGTAATAATCCCTGTGTGACATCAGTTTCTTAAGTGTTCCAATTAACTACATATACCTCTTTAAACAGCTCTGCAACATTTTATAACATTCAGCCAGTCTTTTTCATGAGATTCAATATATCCTACATTTTTCTCACAAAATGCTCACTTTCCTGAGCTATATTAAACACCTTATAACAGGTGTATGTATAACTGAAGACCCTAAAATGTCAAGTTTACATTTTAAAAAAAATGCATAGAGAACATTTTGGAAAACTTATTAGTACTTATTAGCTATTACAATGTATAGGATTTGTTTCCTTCAGAGTGTAAAATGTTTAATCTTTATTACTGGTTGTTACTTTCAGATCTGAATCGCTTTTTAATTATCTGAGATCTGACTGCTATTAGAGAAATAGATTTAAGTTTTCTGACCAAAACTGGTCCACAGGTCTTCCAAAATACAATCCTTATATACTCAATGAAGGTATCAAATTTCTGTGCCACAAAATAGAACTGTATCAGACCTACAGGAAATAAACTTTTATTATAATACAGTATGTTAAAATTAAGGTGCTGTTCATCATGCCCTATGTCATCTGGCCTTTACCAAGTGGGCATCATGTCTGGAAACCATACTCTGCCAAGATGCTTAGACACTTCCCAGTGAATCTGCTCCAAACTATACTTTTGGTCAGGAATTAATACTTCTTCCATAATGGATAATTGTGACAGGCGGCCACCACACATCTTCACAAACTCAACAAAGGCACTACATGAGACTTCACATTCCCCTAGTCCAATAGCTGACAAATTTTTACAACGTTCTGCAATGCGAATTAACTCTTCATCAAGTGGCCGTAATCCATTAGCACACACTACTAGTTCAACTAGTCTAGGGCATGTCATTCCCACACGGCCAAGCACATCTTTGCTTACTGATCTCCCAAAGTAAAGATGGGTGGCAGGTATTTCATACCGAAAGAATGGATCAAATTCCTCTTCATATAAAAAAAAATACATCACTAAGTTCACTTTGGGTGAATGTCTGATGAAAGCATCCCAGCTGCTCTTCTGAATGGTATGGAAGTGAGTCTGTCCCGGATTCTCACTGACTACGTCAATGCGCAAATGTTCTAATCGAACATGTTTTTCAGAAGATAAAGCAAGCAGTAATTCATCACTTAACAAGTGGTAATTCAGGGCCAGTTCACGTAAGCCATGACACTGATCAGCCACACACAGGATACCTTGGAAGGAAAAAGACCAATTATTTATGAAGTTTTGTCATCATGTGTTCAAAAATGTAATTAAGTACATGTCCTACAATAAAATTTCACATTTGCTATACAACTTATAATTATGTTTAGGTGCACTGATTGAACCTGCAGAAAGTCATACACACAAATTTATCTGATCACTGAAAAGAGGCTAAAAGACATTTTTTGACATTCAAAAATCTAATCTTAATGAAAAAAATAAAATCAGATATAATGATTTATATTAATATGAAATATCTGAGAAAAATTTTTTAAAGATTTCTATCAAATGAGTAGTTTACTACTAATACAAACGTCAAATTTCTAAGAAAAAAAATACTGAGATATCACTAGATGAATGAAAAGAAAACTGCTCAGTTAACATTAATGGAAATATATACTATGATTTTTAAAGTGCTAACATTCTCAGAAATCTCTTAACCATTGTTTAACTGGTTCCTTATACTTCAGGCACTATGCTTCAAAACTACCCAAAACCCTGAGCAGGAGCAGGTTTTGTTTCTGATCTCTGAAGTGCCTACTGTAAGAGACACCCCAAAGAGACACCCTGATACTACTTGATAAATGACAAACTCAAGCCATTTCTTTCCTGTCTTTAGAAACAAGGATAGGAAACAAAACACACAACATATGATCTACTGTTTATTGTACACGTATGACATGTCAGGCACTAGATGTTATCCCATGAGTACCCCCAAAAAAATCTAAAAAATAAGTATCTTTTCTGTTTTAAAGTTGAGTCAGCTAGCTAAAGATAGCAAAGCTGGACTGGGTGACTCCTAAGTGCGTGTGCTCACCTACTGCCTAGAAAGTGACAAGACAGAGGTCACCAGTAAGCCGAAGCTTTTACACAGCAGTGGGAGGGGAATGTAGGCAGTGGAATCAGTGCAGTGATAAAGTGAATCATCAGTGCAAGGGAGTCACCAGAGAGGGAGTGAAAGACATCTGTGCTTTACTATCCAGCTACCAAGCTCTGTTCTCCACAGGCATGTATATATACTCTGAAAGAAACCCCCGATCACCCAAGTTAATGTGAGTACATCTCTCCTCTCTGCAATCACATAAAGCCTCATCTAAGAAGAAAATAAACACACGGGTAATGGTAAGCAAAGATGCAAATCAAAGAAACTTTGAGGTATCCCTTAATAACTACTAAAACAGTTGTAACAGGCATGGTTCTAAAAGTTGTCCTCAAGATGTCATGCCATATAACCTCTGAAAACTGTTGATGTGATAAGGTGAGCACTCCCATGATTATGTAGTGCTATAAATAGCAGTTAGCAGTAAAATAAGATTAGCCAGGCGATCCTAATCTAATCACATGAGCCCTATAAACAGTTTCCTCTGGTTGGCTGCAGAAGAGGAAGTGGATTCAGAGCTTCTGTGACTATAAACAGAGTCCAAGCCATGCCTCCAGCTCTCACCTAAAGAACTGAGGTGCTAATGAAAAACTGCTAAATTTGTATTTGTTAATTATGCAACAACAGAAAACTAACACACAGTTACAAGTGTTTAACAGAAAACAGTGACAAAGATAAAACTGCTACATTGTTACAATTCAATAATACAAATAACCTAATTACAACATAAGCAAAGAATCCAGATAGACATCTCTCCAAGGAAGATATAAGCACAGGAAAAGACATCTGAGAATTCAAGAAAATACATACCAAAACCACAGCAAGATACCAGTTTACGTTCACCAGGATACCCATCATCAAAGACAAATAATACATGTTGATGAGGGGTGAAAAAGTTGGAGCCCTCAAACACTGCTAGTAGAAATGTAAAAGGACACAGCTCCTTTGGGAAACAGTCCATCAGTTTCCTAAATGGCTACATGGAGTTACCATATGATTCAGCAGTTCCAATTGTTATACACCCAAGAGAAACTAAATGATATGCCCATACAAAAACCTTTACATAAATTTGAACAGCAGCATTATTCACAATAATCAAAAGGTGTAAACAGCCCAAATATCCATCAACTGATCAAGAGAAAAATATGGTTGTTATTCACATAGTGGAATATCATTTGGCAATAAAAATAAATGAAGTATTATACATGCAACAATATGGATGAACCTTGAAAACCTAAGGCTAAGTGAAAGAAAGACAGTCGTAAAGGACCACATGTGATTCCATTTACATGAAATGCCCAGAATAGGCACATCTACAGAGACAGAAAGTAGATCAGGGACTGCCTAGGACCGGCTGGGCTAATGTTTTGGAGGGTGACAGCTAAGCGGGACATAGGACCTTTTGGGGATAGTAAAAGTGTTCTAAAATTGACTGTAGTGATGAATGCACTGTGAACTGTATCATATGTGAATTATGTCCAATAAAGCTATTACATTGGTGGTGGTGTATAAATTCATCCAACTCATTTTGGAAAAAAACAGCAGGAAACATTAAAAAACAAAAAATCTAAAACTCTTTGACCTAGCTCTTCCACTTCTTTATTTAATATGACCAAAGGAAGGAATTAACAGAAGTAAAGGATTTTCAAAATAGTTCATTTTTTTAAATCAAAGCAAATAGTGGAAACAAGTTAAATATTCAACCTTAAAAGAACTATGAGGCAAATGTTGGCCTATCAACAAGAAAGAAAACTAAGTAGCTATGTTCATTAGTTCAGCTGGTAATTACTGAGTGCCTTATATGTTAAGAACTGGTGCTAGGATGGTAGAGAGTCAACAGTAACAAAACATCCTTATCCTAACAGCCAGCAGAAAATTAAACAAGAACGCTCTGGTAATGTTAACAAGGAAATCAGGGAAGAATTTCCAGATCTATCACAGACTTACAGAATTAGAAGAATCAAGCGAAGGCAAAAGGCAAGCAGACAAGGAAAATTAATGTTTATTTCCTGTGCAAACACTCAGACATGGACGAAAACACAAGCATTCTATGAAATGAAGGGAACATAACATGCAATATGTAAATAGAGTATGTCAAAGGCTGAAACCCAATAGAGAGACAAGGACCAGATCATATAGGACACCTTGTCAGCCTCAGTAAGGAGTTTGGATCTTACGTAAAGCATAGTGAGAAGTTTTGTAAGAAATTGGAAATTTAAAAAAATCAAATTTCTATTTTAGAAAGATTACTCTTGGTGCTACTGTGGAAATCAAATTAGAAAAGAGCAAGGCTGCAAGTTAGGAAATCAGTTAGGAGGGTACTCACAAGGGTACTCACTGAGCTAGATTAGAGATGAAGGCAGGCAGAGTGTGTTAATTTCAGCTGCTTAACAGAATACCATAGACTGAGTGGCTCAACAATAAACATTTATTTCTCCCATTTCTGGAAGCTGGAAGTCCAGCTTCCAGATCAAGATCAAGGAGCCAGCAAGGCTGGGTTCTGCGAGGGCCAGAACTCTTTCTGAATTGTAGATGGCCATGTTCTTGCTGTGTCTTCACATGGCAGAAAGACAGACCAGATATCTTTCTTATTTTTCTTAGAAAAGCACTAATCCCAAAGAGATTTCTCCAAATGACTCCCAACCCACTTTCAAACACCATCACACTGGGGAGTAGGGCATCAACATGTGACCTGGGGCAGGAGGTGAGGAGAACACCACAAATTCAGTCCACAGCACAGAGATTTAAAGCCTACTGTCAGTGATGGAGTCACCAGACCTCAGGGACTACGGGGATGTAAAAAGTAAGGGTACAAGAATTCAAGGATGTCTGTTAGGTCCCGGATAAGGAAATAAGCAGCACCATTCACTGAGATGGTAAAAAGGGAGAAGTAAGAGATTTCAAAAAGGGGGAGAGATGATCATTAGTATAACATACCTTGGAGACAGTCTAGAGGCACTGGGTCATTGGCAGTTCAACACACAGCTCTGGAGTTCCAGAAACACTGAAGTAGGAGGCGTTAACATATAGAATGTAACTGAAGCCGCTGATGAAGCTGACACAGCCTGGAGTTTACAGAGTAAAATAATAAAGGGCCCAGTACAAAACACAGGCAGACACAAAAATTTAAGGAAGGAAAAGAGAAACTAGCAAAGGAAACAGAGAAGAAGGAGGAAAATCACAAACCGTCACTACAGAAGGATGGGATGGAAGGGGTGGGGGAGGCTCAGGCAGGGGTAGGTAAATGTATACTTATGCCTGATTCATGCTGTTACACAGCAGAAAGTAACACAACACTAAAGCAATTATCCTCCAATTAAAATTTTTAAATAAGCAAGAAGAACAGTCACTGGTGTCAAACTGTACTTAGAGATCCAGCAATAGACAACTGTAAGGATTACATGAAATGGGAAAAACTGTTTGATAAAAATTGAACTGAAAAACTGTTGAGTGAAGAAAGCACAGAAAACAGTTCTTTAATTTCAACTTAAGAAACTAAATATGAAAAATATGAACAGAAAGAATACACACAAGTGTTAAATTTTAAATTAAAACCCTCTATGCTTATATTCTTAAAGAATATCACAGGTGCTCTCTCTTTCCCAAACAACTAATCCAAATGCCATTCAAGCTTGGTAAGATCAAGCAAGCTTATACTATGAGAATTGATTATATATATATATATATTTAATAAAAATAAACAAACATGGGATGTACCAGGATAAAGAGAATAATAAACTCAGTTTCACAGAGAAACCTGAGACCCAAAGGCTCTCATTAGTGTGGTTAAATATTACAAGTTACATTCAGAGTGCTCTGGAAACAGTAGGTGGGGGTTCTAAAGCAGACAGGAGGAAAAAAGCGAGACACCTGAACTTAATTTTGAAGGCTGGACTGGAGTTAACCAGGTGAAGAAATGAAAAAAAAAAAAAAATTTATTTAAAGGTATTCCTCAAGGTACAGTATACTAACCAAACACATGTACAGAGAACTGCCATTATCTAGGACTCAAATAAAAGCTGCATGTGAGTAAAAAGCAAACAAGATTCAAGAGAGAGGTGAAAGTCAGGATACAAAGAACTTTGTACACTACGAAGCTATGAAGCATGGACCATACTCTATACAATGGACAGTAAAATGTGACTTAAGTTCACAATGAGAAGGAACTCCCAAAGCCCAATCTTCTTAACTTCTATTTTACACTTAGGTTATCACCGTCAGTGATAATCTAGAAGCGGCAAAAAAAGCTAGGAAAACACCGCAATAGATGGACCTCACCATTCCCATCACCAGACCCTCCATGTGGGAGACAAGGAAGGACAGGAAGTAATGTCCATCCGACAAGGTATCATTTTCTTAGGGGAAGGCCAGGCTTCAGTGACAGCAAGAAGAGGGGGAAGTATTCTGTTAAGAGATCAAAACAGATTTCCCAAATAACACAGCTGAAGGGTTGGGAGAGATGTCAACAGTGGGAGGGCAAGTCAGGAGTGAAGCATGCGACTAAGACAAAGTGTAGGTTTATAATCATTTTACAATACAAACCATGTGGAATTTAAATGCTCTCAAACTGAATAATGTAATAATTCTTAAGCCTATGCAAGGAAAGCTGGAAAGAGCTTTAATAATGCTACTCCTGGAGAAGGAAATGGCAACCCACTCCAGTATTCTTGCCTGGAGAATTCCATGGACGGAGGAGCCTGGTGGGCTACAGTCCATGGGGTCGCAAAGAGTCGGATATGACTGAGCGACTTCACTTTCACTTTCAACCCTCAGCTGAGACTTTCAGCTCTTGTGTTTGCTATTGATTGTTTTATTAAGTTCTCAAAGACCTGTGACCATAATTTTTTTAAGTTGCCTGTTTTCTAATTGCATCACTTTACACACTGTTGTCTAATAATATGTGGTATTTAGAATGCCTTCTTAATTATTTTGAGCAGCCATTGCCTGTATTTTCTTAGCACCTCCTTGGTTTTCTTATGTGAACTCATCTGACAGGGAAATGCAGCTTTTTTGTTTGCCCTCTCTGCATACTGGACCATCTGAGTCAGTGTTCTAACTAATCCCTGATGGTCTCTGAGCTACTGTTCTACCAGACTCAGTAGTTATGTGCTTCAGGAATTTTTCGGTAGAATTGGTCCTATTGGGAGACTCTTGGTGTCACCTTTGTTATCTTAAAAGCTGGTCCCTTCGCTGAGGCTCTTACTTTTCTGAAAACTTGATTCTATTTCAGCTTAAAATTGGCAAAGCTATTTAAAAAATTGATGGAAGCCATTTAAGACATTGAAAAGTAATCGCAAACAACATTGGGTAGTTGTGACTTTCAGTTCTGTATCAGTTGAATTTTTGTGCTCTTTTCCCTGTGTACGTGGTGGTTCTATTTTTCTCCAATAAAACTTTTTATTTAAAAAAAAAAAAAAAAAATAATGCTACTCCTCCATTTGATGGGCTTTTAGCTCCAAAACTCAACTTTGGAAAAGGTTATCTTGCAAAATGTGAGGTAATGACTTCAGCAAAACTCTTCTCTTTCTATATCATGAAACAAAAAGCAATTGCAAGATTGCTTTGACTCAAAACTACCCTGTTAGCTCAACCACGATTTAAGAAAAGTCTACTTTACCAAAATGGCCATCTCAGGCCGACCTTATACTGTCCCCTCCTTTTATTTTTTTAATTTATACATTTTCTGGCACAGGCTGGACACAAACTGCCAAATAAGAAGATTAGAAAAGTTGAAAATAAATGTCTAGGTTAGGAATGATACAGAATTTATACTACTATTTACATTAAAAATATTATGCAATAGAGAGGAAATAAATCCTATGAACCCACCTTCAAAGTTAATAATCATTAATTCCCCTTAATTTGATAAACACAACAATACATTTTACTAAAATATCTGGCAAAACAACAGCACACCTGCTGGAGAGACATGAGGACAGCTGCTCATTTTCAGCAGCTTGAGCGTATCGCTGTTGTTGGCCACTAGGACTTTGAGGGAGGGATCATCTACTGGCGTGTCATCTATCTTCAGTGAGGACAAGGATTTGGAGTTTACAAACACAACCGTCAGTGCAGAGATGAAGTGAGACTGAAAAACAGAAACAATGAAAACACTGCTTCAGTTTTTACAAATAGAGAATTGAAGGGTCTTCATATAATACATAAACAGTTCATCTGAACCCTAATGATGCATTTATAACTGTTTTGGGGTAGCAGCAGCCCCTCACTCTGTTGAGGGAATATGGTAGGAATATGGTAAAGAGAGGTGACCTCCTGTTATCTTTGTGAAGGGCCTTTTTATCTCGGGGGGGAAAAAAGATTTCTAGCCTCATGACAGGTGTCTCTGAATCACAAGTCACTGGTCAGTAAACAGAGGAGCTGTGGAGCCCTGCGTGAGCACCCCTCAGACGCTTCACATCAAGCTTCCCCGAAACCCTGCTCCCGTGCATGATGACATCAAACTGCATTCTTTCTTGGTGACGGTAATGACCACTAAAATAGTAATAGCTATTAGCATAACCATCAAAAATTAAAGCCAATGAACTTAGAAGCTATATAAAGCTTATTTAGAATATGGAAGCTCATATAAAACTTGATTCTAAAATAATAAAAATCATAACTAAGTAAAATTTCAAATTTAAAACTCCTTTAAATATGTTAAATTATACTATTTTCAAAGGTATTTTAAGGTATTTTTAACACATATGTACCAATTAATAATCTACCCTTTATTATATAATATTCTATGTAATAATTATAATATCCTGTTGGACACAAAATCTGACCTAAAGGAACCATTGTAGGGAAACCAGAATTAAAGCACAAAGTCTGGGACTCTGAATCAGGGCTAATAAGCCATAACCAATGGACTCACTACACCAGTCAAAGAGATAAGGGCAGGCTAGTAGCCAAGAAAGTACAAGAAACATTATCTTCTTGGTCACATTTCCTAAATTACTTTTTCCTATTGTGGTTAAATAACTATTTAAGTTTTGATTAAGTAACTGTTCAACAACTTAAATGTTAACATCTTTCTCCTAATTTGATTTCCATATCAAATTCAATTGTATCTTCTACAATCACACTACATTAGTATATGCATGACTCCATCCCTGCTTTCCTTTTTCCCACTTCCCTCAGAGTTAGCCCTGGTCAAATACACTTCTTTCATGTTCTCTTCAGTTCTTTCAGGATTTCCAAGATGTATCAACAGCCTACTTCAATCTTCTACAAAAGCCATAACAGGAAAAGAAAGAAAAAGAGCATAAGCATCCTATGCTTACTGACTAAGGAAGCAAGCAGTCCCAGATGCACCCCTAGTTCCCCAAACCAAAATGACATGAAAGTAAATTAAACGATTAGGTGTTTAAAGAGGTGTCTATATTTTAGTTTATGGTGTACTCTGATAAAACCTTATGATTTATACAGTATTAGTACTAGATATGCATAATGATCATCCTGAGTAATAAGAAAAAAAGGAAATTATATCCAACATACCTTATAGCATATTTCCTATATATACTATATGTTTGGTTTCTAACTACAGTATGTAATAGAAAAATTAATTCAGATGATTTCATTTCCCATTTGAAGCTTAAACAAGGCACTACTGTACCATGTAACTCGGTGCCTCTTAGAGTGAGGGCCTTGAATCATTGTAATCAGAACCACCTGGACTGCTCTTAAGAAAAAGAAATTTGGGACTAGGAATATCCAAAGTTTAGAAGTTTCAAAGATGACTGTTATGCATATTCAGTTTGAGAACCACATGACTAAACTCATGTCCTCAGAATCTGAAAATGTTGACACAAGCAGACTCTCCCCTTTCCCTTATTTTACATGAGAAAAATAATTTATCTCAAATGTACCTTATTGAGACTTCGAAATCAACCTGTGATACATCTGTTAGTGACATTCCATTTAACAACCTGGGTTATAATATAACCCAGTTATATTATAGTATATATACTATATATCAAGTATATACAGTATGTGTGTATGTGTGTGTGTGTGTGTATATGTATATGTGTGTGTATATATATATATAAAACAAGCTAGTAACACAGACATAACTCAGATATTGCAGGAATCGGTTCTGGATCACCAGAACAAAGCGACTATTACAATAAAGCAAGTCACACAAGTTTTTAGTTTCCTACTTCATATAAAAGTAATGTTTACACTATGCTATAATCTATTAAGCGTGAACAGCATTACATTTAAAAAACAATGTATATTCGTTAACTAAAAAATACTTTATTGCTACAATATGCTAACTATCACCTAAGTCTTCAGCAAGTTGTAATCTTCTTGCAATAGTAATGTCAAAGATCACTGATCATAAATTACCATAACAAGTATAATAATAATGAAAAAGTCTGAAATACTGCAAGAATTACCCAAATGTGACAGAGACATGAAGTGAGAAAATGCTGTTGGAAAAATGACATCAATAGACTTGACACAGGGTTGCCACAAATCTTCAATTTGTAAAAAACACATTATCTGTGTAGTGCTGCAATAAATAACTGTACTAATATTAACTGTGCTCAAGAAGCAATCTTTACACAATCGCAATCTTTACACAATCAACAAAAGATTTTCCAAGCGAGCTCTATCTGCTCTTAATACTGGCACTACTTTTCTCTCATTATAATCTCACCAATCTGCTCTGAAAGTCCAAAAGGAGCATCTATTGATGTATGTCTCTTTTCTTCTAACATGCTTACATCTCAGTTTTACTTAGTCTCTTTCAGTATTTCATATAGAATCTTCTGCAAATTCATTCACTCTTTAACATTACCCAAAAAGAAGCACAAAGTGATTCAAAAACAGGAAATGCTCTCTAAAAAATTGTTTGTAAGACTTAACATTCTAAATAGTAACTGGCTTTTCAATATATACACACCACTTTTCTTATATTCCCACTATAAGTGGAAAAAATGGGTAGAGTCTCCCTGGATTTCTCAGTAAAAATTAATTAAAAAAAAAAAAAAAACCAGCAGATACCTTTGGTAAATCCATAAAGCTTGGCCGAGCAGTTGAAATAAGTCCGAGTGTTTTTAAAGAGCAGTTCACAAGCTGTGATAATATATCACAAGCTGCCTCAGCCGACTCTTTGCTGCTGTCCACCTGGGGAAAGAAATGTCCTTCACACGTGAATATGGTCACACTCCTCTGCATGCATTTCAACTTCACAAAAGCAAGAGATACAGTTATTAGCTTACTGCATTATAATCTACAGAATGAATATTTATCCTTTCAATCATCTACCCTCACATACAATGTCAATAAGGGCAACTGTCAAGACTTAACTTTGGCCGCGATAAGATACTTAGTTATTGTTAAAAGGACTTAGCTATTAAGTTGATTTATTCCAAATGCACTATAAAACCTAGTATAAACATAAATTTATAATCTTCAAAAAATAATTATATAGTTGGTAGTGGCACATGTAAATACAGTGCCAATGGTACAAATGCTTTAAAACAAACTGAGTAAGTATTTACTCAAGAGATTCAGGTAAATCACAACCTGGGATTCACCATTAGAAGAGCACACACACTGCACCATCTGCTCTTCTGCACAGACCTCTCCCGGGGGGAGGGAAACATGATCAAAACACTCCTTAGCGATATATCAAGGAGCTCTTCTTTCAAGAAAGAAGCTGTCCCCCACGATACAAAGCATTTTAAACAGAGTGGTTAAAAGTAACATTATTTCTTTAATTTCCAGATTAATGTATGCTATCTTAACCCAAAAATGTTCTGAAGATTCTGCTGTGAAACTGATGCACCGATTTACATTACAGTTTCAGAGCTATTTTTTCTATACCAGTGGTTCTTTTGAGAACTGCTGTGTTTCTGGACCAATAGCAACAACATCATCTGGGAACCTGCTAGAAATGCACACTCTCATGCCTAATCCAGACTACCTGAATTAGAAACGGGGATGGGACTGGGGAGGAACCCAGCAATCCTTTGTCTTAAGAAGCACTCCAGGCATTTCTGATGCACATGTGTGAGAACCACGATTCTACATTAATAACTCTGACTACAAGACTCTTTGGCCTACAGTCAGTGATGAATTAAACACAAATATTATCAGGAGAGTTCAGAAGGATCTTGGGGAAGTGTTTTTGCAAAACAGAAATTTCCTCAGAAAGATAAACAATCCCTTAAAAAAAAATGCTTAACACTTATAGGAGAAATGGTTTTGTGATGGTTATACAAGTTGGATACAGCTGAGCTGTGCCACAGGTTAACACTGAAATAGCCAACCCACTGGATGGAATTGGTCTTTTGACCTAGGAGATTAATGCATTATACTCATCTTGTTATAGGATTTACCATAGGAACACTTTTAGACAACTCAAAGATGACTGAAACTGAGAAGGCTCTCAGGTTTCCTCATGGGCAGTCAAGAGAGGGACAACACATGAGAAGCTCCTGGATTTTTGTTTGTTCTTCCTCCCACCATTCCCCCAGCCTCGCCCTCAGCTAGGGTTGAGACATAACATCCAAGTCATCCAGTTAAGTATTAGATATGTCCCAAATAATGCAAGAAGAAGGAAATGGCAACTCACTCCAATATCCTTACCTGGAAAATACCATGGACAGAGGAGCCTGGTAGGCTACCGTCCATGGGGTCACAAAGAGTCGGACCCGACTGAGTGACTTTACTTACTTACAAATAATGCAAGGGACATTTACACTAACAATTAGCCACAGATTATCTGCAACTCAAACTTAACTAGGCATCCATCATTTTTATTTGCTAAACCTAGCAATCCTTCACTCGCTGGTCTAAGTGTCTGTGCAGTTTTCTGGAAAGACAGCTGTAAGACACCCAACCACTCCCAACACCAGGTCTCTCCTCCTGTGACACATATGAGAGAATAAACAGACAATCTCCATCTAAAACAGAATGACAGTCTTGGGAGCAGACGAGACTTTAGTTTTGGCAAGGATCTCTGGGTTAAGAATTACTGCAATATCTGGGTTTAACTTGACCTGTTTAACATCAGCTGCATCTGGCAAATCAGGTATTCATGTGTTACTTCAACAGTAATTATAGGATGTGTTAAGGATTTAGTGAACATATCAACATTTCATTATTCATCCCCAGAACAAAACGTGACAAGCCTCTGTGCTCACACATACCAACTGTGATTCTTTAAACCACTCTGAACCTCTCAAAAAGCGACCTCACTTTATTTATCTCATTACTGCCTAACTTCCAGTATGTCCCTGCTGGCAAAGAAAAGAAAGAGTTCTCTTTGGCATCTTTCGTGTACCTTTTTCTATTTCTCTCTAAAATATATTTATCTAAACATTCTACACAGAGTGTCTATATCTCCTTTCTCTTTAATGAACTCCATATCACAAAGCCATCAATAAACAAAACTCAGACTTCATTTTATTAAAATGAAGTTTTAATAAAAACCTCTACATTTAATATGTATTTCTTTTGGCTCAGATTTGTTCATAATAACTCAATGTGATGGTTTCAGTGTATGATTTATGTTTATTTAATGGCTGCTTCTGCTTTCAAGAAATTATGAAAATAATTTAAATTATTAAGATTTACAATAAAATGGAATAATTTAGCTCAATACAGTTATTTGTGACAGCCTCTAAGGTACACAATTATTCTAAATCTTTAAGCACTTTCCCTAGAAAAGCAATAGTTTAAAGACATGGGAAAATGTGTCGGTCTGGGACACAAAAGCCACTGCGTGTGTACATACTAAGTCGCTTCAGTCATGTCTGACTCTTTGATACCCCATGGACCAGAGCCTTCCAGGCTCCTCCGTCCATGGGGATTCTCCAGGCAAGAATACTGGAGTGGGTTGCCATGCCTGCCTCCAGGGGATCTTCCCAACCCAGGGACTGAACCTGCGTCTATCTCCTACATTGGCAGGTGGGTTCTTTACCACTAGTGCCACCTTGGGAAGCCCCCACAAAGGCCACTAAATACACTGTATTTTTAAAAAGAATGATTTAAAGTATTACCTTGAAGCTGACGTACTGTAGATGATTTGAATGTCTTTTAATAATTTGTTTGATCAGCTCTGGATGTGTAGCTTTCAAATAAGATGTAGCTGGCTGATTCAGTTCAAATTCAAAACATCTCCACAAGTCAGGCATGTGAAATACCTGGTTCCAGTTGCGACAAACTTGTGAAGCATGAGCCCGGTCAAGAAGAGGCAAATACTTAAATACTTGGAGAACAATGTCCTGAAGGAGATTACCCCAATCACAGGTCTGAGAATGCTCACTTGTAGTCCGCAGTCTTTTGGATTTCTCAGCAGTACCTTCTTCTGATGAATCATGGCCACTATCTCTTCCTCCTCGTTTCATCCTATTCAGAAAAAAATGCATCATTCTTTTTTTTGTACTTTTCAATAGACACAAATCCAAAATTCATTCTTCTGTCAGTGAGATGTATACACATGCCTATAAATACAAACATAAACATGCAGGAGAACTGGACCAGAGATTCAAGAAGAACGTCAAAGCAAAATATAATAAAAAAACGCCAGTAAAGACCAACTGTCATTTCACAACCTTGTATCTTTGTCAGGTGCTTTCAATTTAAGCATGTGTATTTGCACTGTACTATGTGGGGGAGAAGTTTATCGTAGCTTTGAAACCAAACCAAGCATTTACATTTCCAAAGTTTTAGTCAACTATTAAGAAATACAAAACAGAACCTACAGGGACATTTCCTCAAGATTTCTTAAAAGTCATCTAAGGATACCTACTACATCTGAGTTTCTGAACTCATGGCACACAGAACCACAGGAACATTCAGACAGGATCTGAATGAAGTCGCTGACAGATCTTCCCACAGTGAGTGGCCTGTCACGTGTGTTACTGCCAGACCCAAGCTTTGCCTAAAATGAGCAAACCCACCTGTTCTGTGCATAGTTTGCTCTGGAATGCAGCTGCTTCTTCCAACACTTCACTAGCTGTTGCAATGTTTTATCCAAGTTGTATTTCTGAATGACAGGTGAGTGTTTATTCTATGTATTGGTCCTGCCTTCATTCTACTTGGTTTCTGGTGTTGTTGTAAAATAGGAATGGAATTTCCAGGCAAGAATACTGGAGTAGGTTGCCATTCCCTTCTCCAGGGGATCTTCCCAACCCAGGGAATCTTCCCAACCCAGGGATCAACCCGGGGTCTTCCGCATTGCAGACAGATTCTTTACCATCTTAGCCACGAGGGAATGGCATAAACTAGTAGTGTGGATAAGGAGACTGGGCTCTGGAATTGAGCTCCCTGGCTCTCCGTCTCACTGCTCATGTGGCCGTTAACAAATTACTCCATCTTCCTGGGCTTCAGCTTGTACAATGGGGATAACAGAAACACACCGGGATCCTGTGAGGAATTAAACAGTACTAGGACTTTTGAAAGGAGACTTCAATGACTGCTGAACTCAGGTATAGGAAAGTAGTCTTGTATTAAAAACATTAACGTAGAAACTGAGGTTCCAGCCAGAAGGCAATGATCCTAAATTTATTTTAACACGAAGTGTATATGAGAATGTGTGAGAACGCAAGCTCATGTATGAGAAAAACACGTTGGAAATAGATCACCACATTAATATAGTAACTGTAATAGTGAGACTGTATAATATTATATTCATAATTGTGGGATAACAACTGTGGTGGGATTACATAATGAATTTTTTTTTACCAATATGTTTTCTTAAACTTTACACATGCCTGTTAATGTCAATGAATTACACTGCAATCAGATAAAAGGTCTTGTTTTACATTTAAGTACTGAAGGCTCTAACTAAATGAGGGCAACTGCAGTCCACTCACTGGTACCTCTATTTAGTTCAGAGCCTGCGATTCTTTTGTCTCTAGAGAGCAGTTTCTGGCAGGTATAGTTTGGATTTGGAGACACAGCTTTTTCACACAGGATGGCTTGTAGCTCCAACTCCCTTCTCCTGCCACATCAGCACGTCAGAATTCTGATTCTTGTGTAGGACATACATGTGCATGGCTCTCAACCAAATACATCTCTGCAGACTCTTTCTTTCCAGTAGCTAGCTAAAACTCTGAAGGAGGACTGGGTGCAGAGGACCCTGGCTCTCACACTATTAAGATCAGTCCAGGAGGTCTTAGGACATGTGCAATAAACGGCCTATTCCTCATTACTCCTAATTCAACTATACATTAAGTAAAGTAAATGAGGTATATGCTACTGTGCAGAGGGAAAGAAAGGGAAAACAAAGAATGAGAGGTGATAGCAAGAGGCTAGTTTTATGGAAGACTAAAACTTACATGTGAAACTAAGAATACATTTTTCAAATATGTTTAGAGAAAAGATAGTATAATCTATAATGTCATCTTTAGTATTAAAAAAAAAACTCTCCTAGGAATAATGTCTTACTAAAGGTTGATATAACACTGTCATTATGACCCATTTTTCTGCTTTAACTTATCTTGAAGGCTTACTTTAATTTTAGCATACAAAATTTGGGTCAAAGAACAAAGAGTTTGCTACCCAGGGTTTATAATTTCTCTTCTGACTACCTAAAACTACTCAGCATTTTGAGATACTGAGATTCAAAAAAGAATGAAGTTATCGTTATAATTTCTACCCCTCACTATAGAATGCTGATCTTCTATTTCTGGAGAAAAGTCTTCTAAAACCAGAACTATTTAATTTAAAGATGGAATGATTCATATGGATATATAAACAAAAATAAAACAACCTTATTTACACAATTATCTTTGCTAATACATTGCTGATTCTAACAACAAATACCTTTTGTCTATTGCAGCCTTGTTTTAAATAGAAGTATATTTCAGTATCTTTCCAAATGAAGTAGAGGAAAAAGCGGACATACTGAAAAGAGGGCTTCTCTGGTGGCTCAGAGGTAAAAAAAAAAAAAACCCACCTACCACTGCAGAAGATGTGGGTTCAATCCCTGGTCAGGAAGATACCCTGGCAGAGGAGATGGCAACCCACCCCAGTATTCTTGCCTGGGAAATCCCATGACAGAGACTGCAGTTCAATGGGTCACAAACAGCAGGACATGACTTAGCGACTAAATAACAACAGTCTCTAGCTGAACTGAAGACTTTAAACTGTCATATTTGACTACTGTAAAATGTCAGAATAACAGTATATAAAGCAACAACAAAAAAATTAAGACCAAATGTCACTACAAATGTCTCTGTATTACCCTCATTTACATGTAAAAACATCAGATCATAGTGGGTACCCATGAAAACATTTTAATGTCAAATCTTTTCCAAGACAATTCATGCAAAAATTTACACTGCCTTCAAAAGTATTTTATTAAATCTATTTACACATGAAGCTCTGCTATAAAGAAAGTTAAATTTAGAGCATCTACCAGTCTGCAAAGAATTTATGTCAATGGACGACTTCTTACTTTTAGTCAAAGTGAAAACCCCCTCTCTCACACTAGAACTTGACTGCAGAGAAGATGGATGATCAACCTCTCATAGATTTAGGAGCACACCCAAACTAGGCTGCTTCATGCCTCTGGCAGTTCACTTCAAAATGTGACTTTTCCAGGCCCCCCAAAATTGATGCAACTTGGGCCACTAAAAGCATTCGGTGAGACTGATGCTCCTATGGAACATCAAAAAACAAACGAATGACCTGATCAAGCATCACAGAAAATTATGGTATTAACTCTAAACACTTCCATACGCTCTGAAAGGAGCAGTCACTTTGTTCAGATGAAGAGCTTAAGAGAACACTTGGCTATATGCCCTTCATTGTTTTTTTAGCACACAGCGATCATAGTAATTTTAAAAGCTCGATTGTATTTAGCTCTAAAAAGCCTGTTTTGGCATCACATTTCCTTTCCATTTATGCTGTCTTGACTAATAACAAAATTGACATGCATTCTTTGGCTAGAATACAAGACTAAAAGGGTCCGAACAGACTGGCTCTCAGAACTAGATGGTATTAGAGTGGGGTGGTGAAAACTGGTTCACCAATCATTTGTAGATACTGGGAGTTGATGGCATTTTTATTAAGATTTCATGAGAAGGGAAAAAGAAAGATTCTGAAAGATCTGAGAGATTATATTGGACATGTTCAGCAACGAAATAACTGCTTATCTCTAAGCACGGTGATGCAGGCCAATCACTTAATAGGCTTTTTCCTGATCCCTGTCTGCAACTCCAGCTAAAAGAGCTACTCTCGCTCAAAGCAGGGGCAAAGCTGCTCATCGCAAGTTGATCAACTTTTCCACTTGGCTACGCGCGGCCGAGGTTTCCCCTCCTCCTGCGCCACCTCCTCGAATTGGCTTTCCCTGACTCGTCTCCCGCGCCCTATCCTGGGCAGTCTGTTTTGACATCTTACTGTCCCTCATTTCTCAAAGCCAGGCCGAGCGCGAGCGCTCGGGTGTCGGTCACCAGCCCCCGCCCAGGGGCACAAATGCGGGCGACAGGCGCGGCGAGCCTCTGGTGCAGCGGCGGCGTCGGAAGAGGCTGCCGCGTCGGAAGAGGCTGCCGCTGGGCGCCGCGCACGGACCACGCCTTGTTGACATGTTTTGAAGCAGGTTCGCGGGGCAACGCCCCCAAACAGGCCCCGGGCGCCTCGTCGCGCCCCGCCCTCTCGAGGGGCGGCCCGCGCACTTTTGGTCCCCGTGTTACCCCCCACCCCCGGCCCGCCCACCTCCGCGACCCTATCCGGTCCCGCCGCCGCCGTGAGGCTCCGGCCCCGACCCTCCACCGTTACCTGCTGCCGAGGGCGGCTTCCCCCACGTTCCACCCCGGACTCCGGGGGCGGCTGGTCCCGCGGCTCTCACATGAGGCCCCGCGGGCCCCGCGCCTCGCGCTCCCGCCGCCGCGGCCCCCCGCGCTCCGCCCGCATCCGAGGCGCTGGTCGCCTGGGGGGCGCCAACGCGGCTCCACCTTTGCGGTTCTGGTTGCCCAGAGAGAAGCCGCCCTCCTCAGTCTCGCGCCGTCCGTGTCCTTCTCCTGGGTCCCTTTGTCGCCGGGAAAAGGACGGCTTCAGGGAGCTGCAGCCACCGCGTAGGTTCTCTGCGAAGCGGCCCAGAGACAGAAACCAAAATGGCGCCCGGGCTCGCGGCCGCGCGCTTCCCCCGGCGGCGCGTCCCCGCCTACGGGGGCGGGCGCGTGTCCGCCGCGGCGAGTTCCAGGAGGATGAGCCGGGGGACCCGGAGGGGCCACACCCACGCGGGAGCGCGCTCCGTCCCGCGCGGCTGGGGGCCTCGGTCTCCTGGTTCCCCGGGGAGTATCGGCAGCCTTCCTCCCCGAAACGTGACTGCGACTTTTAGGGGTTTTCTTTTCGTCTTGAAGCCGAACTTGGGAGGGCTGGAGCCAGTTAGATGCCTAAGAGACTCTGCGGTGGAAAGTGGAAAGTTTAGGGAGGCGGAGCAGCTACAAGAAAGGAGAGTCTCTGGAGCGGGCTGCAGCTGGTTTGGGCCGACAGATAAACAGTAGCTGCGGCAGCGGACACACCTCCGCGTGGGAGGCGGGGCCTCTAGTGGCCACGCCCTTCCCGCGTCACGGTAGGGGGTAAAACACAGCTTGTAACAATACATACCAAATAGACACTGATCGGTATACTATAATAATGTGCATCCTGTATGCATAAGGTGTTATACGGCGGGGAATTAAACCAGAATGGTGCCACTGTTAACGCTGGGATGACAAGTTATATTTTAAAAATCGCCTTTGGGGCTTCCCTGGTGGGCCAGTGGGTAAGACTGAGCTCCCAATGCAGGGGGCCAGGGTTCAATTCTTGGTCAGAGATCTAGATCTCGCATGCCGCAACTGAAAGAGCCTGTGTGCCACAACAAAGATTGAAGATCCCACATGCCTCAGTGAAGATCCCATGTGCCTCAATGAAGACCCAGTGGAGCCAAATAAATAAATAAAAACATGTTTTTAAAAATCGCCTTTATAACGTAGACAGATTCTGAAATTTATCAGATGACTGATAAAAGAAAACTCCGGTGAGGGCTTTTGTAAGTAGAGGCATCTTTGTGTGTAACTGCTACCTGGTTAGCTTGTTTTCAAAGTTTGGATTTGGGGATACTGGGTTTTCTTAAACTATCCTTAGGTGCAAAATCTAACTTGAATCATGCACCATCCCCACCCGCCTCAAAAATACTTTTTCATCATAGATGTCTTGTCAAAGATCTGCCCGGT